>NC_141042.1:22015000-22287500 GCF_052040795.2 Danio rerio | reverse complement strand
TAAACTTCTGAGCACTGCTCGTCTTGTAAACACTGACAAAAAGAACCTGTTCATCAATAAATGTGCAGTTTTGACTTGTTGAGGATTCGTCATAATAAAGGTTCCTGTAATAACGATAAAATGACAGTGTATGATCTAAATTAAAAAAAGTTAATTGTTTTTGGAAAAATAGACAATGAATAGTAAATTTGAAACAGAGTAAAAAAGTAGTGAGTAATAGCAGCTTTTGCTACATGTTTAAAAGACACAAAACGTGAAGGGTCCAGAATTTAATGAGAATAGAAACACAATATGAAAAAAAGAAACACTTCTGTCCTTAGCCCATTTCACACAGTGATACCGGTAAATATACAGAAAATTTCTGGAACGACTTTACCGGTAAAAGTCAAAAAAGCGACGTTTACACAGGCTCGGATGTTTCGGAATGTTTTTGTAAAAGACTGTTTAAACACCCTTTCCAAAAAAACAGCAAAATCCTGACATCATTAACCAGAAATGAGCTCTAAACAGCTGCGCTTGCATGTGTAAACATTAGACTACATTACAAACTCTGTGGATGGATCAGTATTGTGAACAACTTCGATAAAAATATATAAAGGAAGACTTTCGTGTGTCGAGATGTACATATGTGTGCGTGCTGGTGCTCACCGGAGCACTCTGTCACTTAACGTGAACACATGTGAAGCAACTGAAGCAGAGCTTGAAGGTAAACAATCAGCGGTTTATTATAAGCATTTTAATGATAATCATTTACACAGTTGGCATTCAGAAGGAACACGGAAACGTTATCTGACTAACAACTAGCAGCTTATGTGTCTGAAAAAATGTTCAAAGGCTTTTATTTTCATAAACAGCCCGGATGTGAATGCGTCTGAATGTTCTGATTGGCTGGAGTACACGCGTCACGTCAGCGCGTTTTAAACGTACACGCGCTCTTTCTGGCTATTTTATTTTTGCGTTCACACAGCGCAGCATTCCAGCAAATTACCAGTAATGTTACAAATTCTCTTTGCTGAAAACAAACAAATTTATCAGTATTTTCAAAACATGCATGTTCACATAAACAGACCTTTCAGGAAAATTGCCAGTAATTTTCCATAAAGGTCTGTATGTGTAAAAGGGGCTATCGATTACACATGTTGTTTCCCTGAGACCTTCGTGCATCTTCAAAACACAAATGAGGATATTTTAGATGAAATCCAGGAGCTCTCTTATCCTCCATAAACAACTGTCTGGCACACCAAAGTGTAAATGGCGCTTTGTATGAATATAAGTGGACCACTGAAGTCATGAAAGACAGCATGAAATGTTTTTGTTTCAATTGCTGTCTATGGAGGATGAGAGAGATCTCCAATTTATTCTAAAATATCTTTATTCCAAAACTTGTGGGGTATGAAAAACAGCATGTTTCTGGAAATTCGGCAGCATTTAAAAGCTAACTATTACTATTATAAATTTACTAAAGCTTACTGAAGGATGGTTTATACTTCTGTGGCGAGCGATCATCGTGACCCACGGTGCATACCTTGCACGTAGTCGTGCATTTATACTTCTGCGTGCTGTTTGAGTTTCTCTGCAATAACACTTCCAAAACACTAGCTGGCAGTAGATTGTGTTATGCTCCTCTGTATTAAGTTTCTTCGTGGTTGCTTTGTTTTTTTCTGGACACTACCTTAATGTACAAGTAGCTTAAACTTGCTCATTCTGGGGCGGGAACCGGCGGATGTGCAACAACTTTAATCATAAGGTAAACAAACAAAACATTGCGAGTTCCTTCACGGGACTCGACAAGGCTCACCGCCCCCACACGCAGACCAATCACAGTGCTTGCGCTAGAGTCATTGCAACGTGTAGTTACATTTTTGAGAGGTGCACGTGAGTGTCTACGGGGAGGACTATGGGAACACGCAAAGGCTGCGTCAGACCATACTCGTGCACTTGACGCAAAAGTATAAATCAACCTTAACACTAACAACACGTTGCGATGTTATAAACACTATGAACATCTGATCCTATAGTCCACCATTTTTATACTAGTTGACAAGTACTGATGCGTCAGTAGACTGAACATATTGTGTGCGCGCACATGACACCAGTTTTCACAAACATCACATTTTTGTAATGTATATAGACTTTATCAAACCAAAAACTTGTACTTGTGAATAAACTTTCATTTTCAGGCCCTGAAAATCTTTTGTTCAGAAAATGATGGAAAACAGTGTCATGTAAACAGCGTTCTTAACAGTTAGTCGCAGCGCAACTCGAGTTTTTACAATCAGCAAACAATATTATACAAACAAAAATAAACACAATACCTGGAATATGCTTGATCCATAAGGAGTTCGCCATGCATTCAGTAGATTATCTTTGCCTGTGCTTACAAACCATTTACCTGCAAAGTTAAAAAGAACTTGTTATCCCACAGTCCTTCATTTAAAACTCCCAATTTTGGCCTAATTTTTAGTGGAATGTTCCCTAAAAGAAGTTATTCTGAAGAAAGCCTAAAACCAGTAAATCTTGACTTTCATAGTATCTATTACTATATAAGTCAAGGGTTTCAGGTTTACCAGAGCTCCAAACAGAAACTCGAAGATTTGGAAGCAATTAAAAATGAATAAATAGTCAATTGAATTTTATCCCTTTAATACCTGGAAAACAAGGCATACTTAAAGAGAAACACAAAAATCAAACATACCACAGTAGGCAAACTTGAGCGAGAGAACGCAGCTTTCATGAAGGTGTAGCTGGTATTTGTCTGGTTTGGAGACGTGCAGCACTTCCACATTACTGCTCTCCATCCCCACTGCAAGCCACTCGCCCGTGGGACAGTAACCCAGAGAAAAGATCTGCAGGCAGAAATAAATACTTCCTTTCAATAAAGCTCAAACTCCTTCCTGGTTCCAACATACATTGAAAAAAAAAATATTCAAAGATGATTCCTTGGATTTACTCAATTTTTTACGTTGAGTGGTTGTAAACAATTTATTTGGGCTGAATTTAAACAAACAAATTAAGCTGAACATTATTCAATTTAATTTGTTTGTTTAAATTCAACACAAATAAATTGTTTGCAACAGTTCTGCATGCAACACTTTTTTCAGTGTATGAATGACAACTGAACCTCATGAGGTGCTTTTATTTTAAAATGTTCTCTATAAGCATGATCAATTTTAAGCATCTGGTATCCAATTCTAAAGTGTGCATCTGGTGGATACTTGGTTAGGGGATGTGAATTGCAACTAATGTTAGTGGGTCAGGACAGTGATAACATGGCAAACGTCCAACTTACGATGACAAAAGGTCCAAATTAAATTTATACAACAAGTACTTATAATATAGTAGTCAACAGTTGAAGTGGATCAAAACCTTTCATCACAAACAATATGTATATTGAACAATACCTGTGTTTGAGCCAAGATTTGAATGCCCGATGTGCAGTTGCACTAAGTCATGGACTGCCAGTGAGGCTATTGTTGCTGGCCATAGAACAACTTTGATGTAGAGGTCTACGCGGGACTGATTTTTTTTAGTCCGGCTCCCGTCATGTTTTATTCCGCACATAACCGCTCCCGGTGTATATTCAGTATTTGTTCACCCACTGCCCACTTAGAATAGTTTTTTACCCGACCCAACCGTTCCCACTAAATTTAGATCAGGTTTCCAAAATCTCATGTTTTTAATTGGGTACTTCCAAAAGAGAGAGGTAACAGATAAAACTATAGGTTGTGCGAGAATTATAGGTTAAATGTCAGTTTTGTTTGCCCCTTTGTGATGAGAAATAAGTGCTGCCTTAAACCTGAGGTTCCAGTCTTCTAAAGCTGGTCGACATGGATTTGACAATTGGAAAAACATTCGCCGGACACGCACATTCGCATGTTATTTAAAATGAAACTATTCAGATGGCGCTCTGTGGCAGAAATATGAACAATGTCCTGAGTCATACATGGGGCGCCAGGGGCAGCTGCCGACTGCGCATCCCTTGTGCGACCCCTTTGACGGCTAAATCGTAAAACTTTAGGTTAAAAAGACTCCCATACATCCCACTTGCCTGATGTGGGTTTCCTAACAGTAAACTGACCATTTTCTTATGCAAGCTGAACGTCTTTCAAGGACAGCGTATCTTCACTTTCTTCTGCCGTGGTAAAGCCTGCTTGTTTTGCAGATTATGCGCGCAAAATGCACATGCAGATAACTGGTCCATGTGTTTAGCGTGTGTAACTGGTTGTACCGGTGCTCAATAAGAATGAGGAAATCATTGATATGCTGTTCCAAAATAATGTCAAGGCTCAGGAGCGCTAAATTGTTAGACCACTCGGCCCCGTTTAAATTACACCAGAGTTACCGACAGATATCACGTTTTATTCTGAAATTTATTCCCACGTCGCAGGAAATCTGGTCGGGTCCTGCTACAGCCATGGGAATGCAGACCTCTACTTAGATTAACTTTTATCCAGTTCCAATGTTTACTACAGTACATATAACACACGGTCAAAGAACCAGCAGAATTCAATTGTTTTACTGCTTATTTGTTTACAAATACTATTAAAACTAAAGGCTAGCATCACATATGGTACAATACACTTCACGTGACATGAAGTGGTTTTATAAATTGATCAACTTCCTTAATACTGCCATCTTCAAAAAGTGCAAGAGATTGTCTTGGTGTGGATGAAAGACCATAACTTGGAGAAGAAAATAAGCTTTCTAACGTAACGTTACAAATGTATCTGGATTCATATGGACATAGCAGGAGCTGCAAATGTTCATTACCTGTGATGTGAAGTCATGCTGCTGCAGCTGTCGCCCCTCTCTCAGGTCCCAGCAGCGTACAGTGTTGTCCAGACCTCCTGTCCACAATTTGGTCCCATCATTAGAAATATCAATACAACTGGCTCCATCTGTGTGGCCTTGGAACTGCCTGTGGAGGTCAAAACAAGAACATCACATTACCTTGTGAGGGGGAAAAAATGTGGTTCATCTGAGCAGCAGGAGGCTGTAGATACCTGACGAGTGTCTGGTTGTGCAGGTCCCAGACTACGATGTTTCCGTCACTGCAGCAGGAGAAGCAGACCTTGTTGTCAGGACTGATGGCCAGAGCGTAGCAGGCCGGAGCCGAGGACGTCAATTCAGCCTTGATGCGTGGAGTGGGTGTGGCCAAGTCCCAGATGGACAGTGTGCTGGCCTCGCCCCCAACTATCAAGGTCCGCCCATCTGGAAGAAGCTTGCATGAGCGGATGTAGTTGTCTCGATTCTGATTGGACAAAAGGATGTACATCATTAATTCCAACCAAGATGAAGAGTACAAACTTTCAGAACTGTTGAACACGATGAAAACTCACCAAACAGTCCAGTTGGGCCATCGGGCTCTTGCTGCCTGGTTGGCTGATGTCCCATACTTTGACACAACCTTTGCCACCAGTGTAGACGTGGCGTGTGGAGGTGCTGATGGTGACGGCACACACCACCTCTCCATGACTCAGAGTGTGGATCTGACGGGCATGACGCGGGATGCCAGGGCCAAGGAGGGCATCAGGAGGAAAGGGCACCGGCTGCATTTGACCATCTGCGCTCACATGGAACGAGTAAGCACTGGGGGCGGGAAAGAAGTGTGATTAACATTTTCTTCAAGATTGATTCGACTACACCATTTGACATGAATAATAAACCTTGCATTAGAAACTTACGGTTTTCCCGTAGCTGCTGACTGCAGGCTACCCGGTAACCCTGGAACTCTCATATGAGGGTGAGGAGACTCGTAGCCCACCTTGGAAAGCAAGAGAATCATTGAGACTGAATCGTTAAGGTGCAGGGAAGTAAAATATAAAATACTTCTAAAAAAATGATTTTCCTCCTCACCACAGGTGAACGTCCATATCCTGCAGCGGCGGCAGCAGCAGCGGCAGCAGCAGCAGCCGACCCGTTCATCTGAGGAGAGACGAGGTGGAGACCAGCACCGTATCCCGCAGCTCCAGCCAACTCACCATTAACTCCCGGAGGAGGAAGACCAAATGCACCAGGGGGATATGCGCCCTGAACTGCCAACGGATTCCTTAGACCCAATGCTAAGAAATTTAGAAATGGGGCACAAGGCAGAAACAGACAATTGGAGGTTTGTTAGACATCTAATCTGATGGTCAAGCAAAGAGTAAAAGAGCTTTTGCTTAATTATGAATTATGAAAGAACTCCTTATGATATCAGGTCTTTTGGGCAACAGATACATTATAACAACTGACCCTTAAAAATTGCCTCATCATTTACGTTCCCTTGTGTGGTTTTAAAGATTTTTGATTTTCTTTCTTCAGCTGAATGCAAAAAACGACATTTTGAAGAATGCTGGTTGCTGGCACCCATAAACTGCTATAATAAGAAATAAAGACCTAATAAAAAATAAAGTACTATGGAACTCAATGGGCTTTTTCAAAATATGTTGTTTTGTGATAAACAGAAGAAAGAAACTCAAACAGGTTTTGAACAAGTGAAGGGTACATAAATGACAACAGATTTTTAGATTAAAAATTTATATTAATTTAGATTTATATTGATTTAGATTTATATTAAAGAACCAAGTCTTTCTAAAGAATTCAGATATTAAAAACATGCTCATAACAGAAGAGGCGTAATCAAGTCATTGTATGCATGAATTGCACTTTGGAATAAATGAATAGATACTGTCAGAAAGAGATGAGTGTCATGTCATTGACCCATTAATATCATTCCCAAGAATGCTAAAACAATTACACAGCCTCCAAGGACACGGGCTCAGAACCATGATACATTTAAAATAAAACAAGACATCCTGTCTGAAAGAGGAAGACCACTACTGCCCTCTGCTGGCTGACTAGCTGTCAACCCTGAATAAAGACTTTCAAACCAGGTTGAACTAAACCCTCTCTACGTTCACTCAAAGACTATCAGCTTAACAAGATCTTACCAAGAGGGTCAACCCCTGGTTTCCCAGGAACAGGACGAAACTGTGGAGGAACGCTGGGGCCTGGAGTGGACGACTCCTGGGACATGGGCGTTCCAGGCTTCATCCCTGGAGTGCTGGACTTCTCTCTCTGCAAGGTTAGGGAACGCATTTGCACACATTAATTATTCAAGAAACATACATAGCCAATGGGGCTCAAAAAAAAAAGAGCAGAGGTAGTGAAATTCAAGTGAGAACTGTCAGTCTTTGCAGTTTTAGAAAACTGACAGCAAAAGCAAGACAAGGAACAAGCTTTGATATAGAAGAGAGTTTGTTTTTTGCTGGAGAAAGACACTTTGGTAAATGAAAGACATTGCAAGAATCTACAGTTTGGGGGAGGGAAAACTTGTTTGATGTTATAGACCATCCAGGATTTTGAAATTTCACAAAGAATTGTAGGCGAACTCAAGCTAATTTTTGTAAAATTGCTGCATATCTTTGCCATTTAGGACTGTTCAAATTCCTGGCGTGCCAGTTTTACAATTCTAACAATTTTATTCGAGGAACAAGCTTTGATATAAAAGAGAGTTTGCTTTTTGCTGGAGGAAGACACTCCGGCAAATGAAGGGCATTGCAGGACTCTAGAGTTTGTAAAAGGGTTGTTTGAAATTACAGACCATCCAGGATTTCGAAAATTCCACAAAGAATTTAAGGCAAACTCAAGCAAATTTTTGTAAAATTGCTGCAGATTTTCCAGCATATTTTGGGCATTCAGGACGCTTTTCACAAGGTGTGTTTCGCAACATGCATTCAAAACCTGTTTGAACTAAACTGCTAATCTACTCTATATATATATATATATATATATATATATATATATATATATATATATATATATATATAGTATAAACTCATCTGTTGTAGCCTTATCTTCAACACACACACACAATTTATTCCATCAACGCATTCAAATAATCGATAAACTAAATTAGTATTTATTTTCAAACAATTGGTTTCATTCATTAATTTATTTTCATCCACTTTTCCGCCTCCGGGTCGTAAAGGCAGCAGAGAACCCCAGACTTCTCTCTCCCCAGACACTTCCGGGGCGATCCTGTGGCGTTCCCAGGCCAGCCAAGAGTCATAGAGACTCCTCCCAGTTGGAAATGCCTGGAACACCTCCCTAGGTTGGCGTCCAGAAGGCATCTGAAACAGATTTAAAACGCCACCTCATCTGACTCCTCTCCATGTGGAGAAGCAGCGGCTCTACTCCGAGCTCCTCCAGTGTGGCAGAGCTCCTATAAAGGTGCGCCCTCCCACCTTGCAAAGAAAACTCTTTTCCTCCACTTGTATCCGAGATCTGCAGGGGAGCCGTAAGGAGCCGGTGCATAGTGGAAATGGTGGTGATCGAAGGTTACGACCACAACAACCCAATCGTCGGGCACAGAAACTGGCTCATTTGGTTTCATTGTCAAATATTTGTTAGATTAAGAATAGTTTCTCTGATTCTTTTATAGAAATCTCAGTGATCAATGATTCTCGATGTAAAAAATGATAAAGAAGACATGCACATTTGTGTATTTTCAAAAGCAAAAAAGAAATAGTGCAAAATTTGCAGCAAATTTAGCAATAACTCCACCTAGTCGAAAACATTCGATATTTTTGTGAAATCCTGGAGGGACTAATATTATACAAATGCACTGCTCATTTAGAAAAAGAACACATTTGCAAGCATTTCTGAGTAATATATATGTACCGGTGGAGGCTCCTTGCTGCGTGAAGGGGAAGCAGCACTGCTGGAGGAAGCCAGCGAGGTCGGACTGGCCTGGGGCAGAGGCTCCTTACGGGAAGGGGGAAGTTTATCTAATCCGTTCTCTCTTGAGGAGTACGACTGCACGCTTCTTGGCGAAGAAGGGTCCTGAGGGAACACAAAGCACATGATGGATTAATCAGGGAAAGACACGAGTAACCTTGTTTTGGAGTTCTCTCTTTAACACAAACCAACCTCATCAACAACCAAATTGTCATCACTCTTTTCCGCGTCGCTGCCCTGAAAGAGAAAATGCTTCAAAGTTGTGTGTGTTCTTAAATCATGATTCATAAAAGGATGCAAATTTAACACGGGAAGAACGCTTACATAGTCGGTCATAAACTCCTTCTCATCTGCTTTTCTCTTTTTTCCATTGCTGAGGTAGTCTGAAGACCTCCCTTTGTCTCCGTTTGAGAGTGAACTCTGGGAAAAGAGGAGTAAGATGAGAAAATGAGAGTGGAAAGGAAGAATGCTGGAGTGAGAGACAGAGGATGTGCGTGTATGTATGTGTGTGTGTGTGTGTGTGTGTCAGCGAGAAGAAAGAGATAATGATGTAGGAAACGAGGGATAAATCAAATCAGCTCCATAACTGCTGGACCCACAGGCAATAGAGAAGCCTAATGCATGACAGTCTGCACTGAGGAGAACTCAACTAGAAAGAATCAGAGTGAGAGACAGAGAGAGAGGGATAAAAGACAGATACTACAGATACTCACTGGTCCAGGTTCACGGTCTATGGGGATCATGGGAAGAGCAGGTAAACGTCCCCGCGGCCAGTCAAAACAAAGCAAAAAACAAACAATGTGATTATGACAGTCAGACAAAACTGACACTACAACAGACAAAACAACGCTTTGAATTAGCCCACTGCTAATCATACCAAGCACAATCCTTCACTTCCCACCCTGTCATGTCCTATTGTTGAAGTGGACCCTTTTCACAAGACAGTGATGTCGTCTCAGCTACTTAGATTTGTTTTAAAATGTATGTATTATGAATTTATACTTTGTATTACATCATCTTGCTACAAAAAAATAGTTAATGCTTATGCATGGCCTTTCTAATGCAGCATCTATGGACAGGACAGTAAAGTTGGCATAGTTTCTCTGCTCTGGCTGCCTTTATCAGTCTCACACTTTTTTTAAATAACACTATCATGGAGTTTTTCTTTTGTTATTGAAGCTAATTGTAATGCAAAAAATGTATTTGTGATACTGTCCCATTCACAGCTCTCTAAGGTTACCCAACTATGGAGAGTTCCGTCATGGAGGAAACCAGAAATGTGAAAAGGGTCTAAACAAGAACTTTAAAGATTAACTGGTTGGCATTTAGGAGTAGAGTTTACATAACAGCATATGTTGCCTTGTTGATGTTACGCGAGTACTGACAGTATGGTATGTAAGGGCAAAAATTTTATGTTGGCAGATTTTGCTCACATTTAGGTCATGCAGTTTTGTCGTGGTGACTAATAAAAAGCTGCTGAGTTTAAGGCCCAATCCCAATTAAATTTGTGTACCCCTACCCCTTCCCCTTGGCCCGTGAAACAGAGTGTGAAGAGTAAGGGCTTCGAAATGTAAGAAAAGGGTTCTAAATGTAAGAAATAGTACAGCACTACAGCACCTGCACACGTCATCATATGTCATCACGATCTCTTTCTACATATGAGATAGACAATCACGACTGTTGTAGTTATTAAAGTTGCGTTTTTTGGGTATTTATCTTCAGAAAATCCCTGAAGGCAACAATACAAATCTATCATAACAATATAATGTGGCAATAAGATTGTAGCTGTACTGTGTATTTACAATGTGGATATATTCATCAATGTAAACTCATGAAAACAACATTAAAATTATAGCAGCTGTGAAAAGCTCATTCCCAGCCAATATACTTTTCTGACAGGGTATTCGAGTGACAGAATGTTTTGGAACTGCTATACAGGAGTTATTATTATGGTTTATGGACAGCGAAATTTTGCGGTTTTTATTTTAGCGTTTTTTTTTTTTTTTTTTTTTTGCATTATGGTAAAACACGAACTGCGTTATGAATGTAGGGGTAAGGGGAAGGTCTAAGGAATAGAATTGGGATTGGGCCTAAAAGTGACTTTAGAGTGAACTCTGCAGCAAGTATTGCTAAACTTTCCACAGAAATTCACAAGAAATTTCACTGAAATGAGACTGAAACTTTTGCAACAAGCCTTCCAAAGTTAACACTACAGCTTTGGCTAGCATACATGTATAAAATCAATTCAGCTGTGTCCATTCTTGCTCCCGAAGGGCCATGGTCGCAACAAATTTCCAGGTAAGTGTGTTAAAGCTAAATTTTGCAGGACGTTTGCCCACCAGGTGCAGGACTGGACACTTGTGCATTAATTGGACAACAACTGTTCTTGGCATTGTGTGCTCACTCTGAAAATTTGATTCCATAATGCAATCCCAGCAATCATCTATTATAACTGCACTATGTTAAGGTAAATTGTCAGTACGATTTTATTTGTTATACCTCTGTGGTGCTCTGCTGCGGCCGCCGCTGCCACGGCCTCCAAATGGGCTCGCTCGTCTTTAGAGGCCAACTGGGCCCCGAGAGCTCCAGAAAGGGCCAGCAGCCCGGAGCCGCCCCCCAAAGCCAATCCTGGGTGAGGCAAACCGGAGGGGTGAGGGGCCATGGGTAACCCCTGGGCAGCATGCTGAGAAAGGTGCTGGGCCTGCAGCTGTTGCTAGAGGGAGCAAGAGGAAGAGGACGATGGAGGAATGACGAAAGGGAGGTGGGGTCAGAGAGAGGGGGGAAAAAAGATGAAGGGAGTGTGGGAGATAAAAGAGAGCGACACAGAGGCCGAGATGGAAGTGGAGTGAAGAAACAGATAGCCAGAGGAAATGAAGAGAGCATGAGGAGGAGGAGAGAGAGATGAGAGGAAAGGGAGAGAGAGAAAAACACACAACACAGTTAAGTCTTGGAAGTGCACCACAGCCAAAGAGGCTGTTACAAAGGGAATGCATTCATGACCCATTCCCAGTGTCCCGGGAGCGGGGAAGCTCCTCGCACTGGTGTCGACCTGCTCTAACGGATGGGTTGGGGAGCAGCACTGCTACAGCGTTCACTAATGAGCATGGCAAAATAAAGGGAAATTAAAATCACTTGAGCTGAAGCGGGTGATGGCCGAGTGAAAAATAAAAATGTAAAGCAAATAAAAATACAGAAAGTTTTTTTCCAAACTAAATGAAGCGCAAAAAAGTCAATTTACGCACCTTCATATTTTTCCAAACCGCTACTCTGCTAACACTTTCCATACTACATCAGTCCAAACCCACTTAAAACTTACTAGCTCCGAGGTGCTCGACCCTGTTCCTGGAGATCTACTGTCCTGCAGATTTCAGTTGCAACCCATATCAAACACACTTGCCTGTAGTTATCAAGTGCTGTTCAGGTCCTAATTAATTGGTTCATGTGTGTTTGAGCTGAACTCTGCAGGAAGGTAGATCTTCAGGAACAGGGTTAAGCACCCCTGTACTAGCCCATAGTCATTAGGTTTATGTAAGATTTGAAAATTCCAACAAAAGATTTTGAAACACAAGTATCATATGGCTTACGAAAGCTTCACAAATTGAGTACTAGTCATACAAAGGCCTTTTTCTGTTCTTTTTATACATATCTGGAGACATGAGGGGGATTTACACCAGGTTGTTATAAAAACTTGCCACAGGGCAGGCCCCCCTGGAACTGATTCTTTTCCCCTAGGGCCATTTTCCTGGTTTCATTCACACTGTCACAAGAAACTCTGCAGTGATGTAAGCCCACAGACATCTGTAAGGGAAGTACCAAGTAATTGGGCTGTGTTTTTGCTTTAAGTCATAATTTTCCTTCCTGCCTGTCTATGACTTTACAGTACTGTGCATGTATTTCAAATGGCATGTGTTTGGTCAGTGACAGTTCACCTACTTCACTAGCTATTTTTCCATCCAAAAATGTGAATTAAATTTATATGCAAAAGTGGAATACCGCATAAAAGATGCGCGTTTCCATCCAACAAGTCAAAGAGAACAAAACAGTCACTTCCTGATTAACTGGCGCAAAATATAAAAAAAAAAGGAATTTGCTGCGGTAGGAGAAGCTGCGTGAATCTTTTCTTTATATAATAAATGAACACCTTGGAAGACAGTATGCTGACACGAAATGAACACGTGGTGGCATTTGAAGGAGTGAGATGCTGATCACAAATGCTCTTAACGATTCTGGAGGTAATTAATTATATAATAAAACTAATACTGAAACGGTTAAGGCATTTTGGAATGATCAAAACAACATTTCAGATGTTTTACAGTGTGCTCAGCCTGCTGGTTTGTCCAGTCACTTAAATTTTACACATGATCTCTGATAACAAAATCACTTGACTTTTTTTATTGCACATAATGGGATTTGTTTGGTGAAAGTGTTTACATGGTAGTTTACATTGCATCTTTTGTTAACAAATAAAGTTTATCCTTCTCAGTTATTCAAATACGTTTTTTATTCACTTTTTCAAAACGTATGCGCATCTTGGCGTTTCCTTCAACCGTTTTTTACATGTATTTCCAAAATGTGCATGAAAATAGGTGGATGGAAACATAGCTAATGATACTACTCTGAAGTCGGAAGAAATTTAGTCCCACCAGTTCCTGCAGTTCATCTATAGGAACTATGACTACCATAGAGGTCAATGACTACCAGTTTCCAACATTCTTTCATAATATAGCATTTAACAGAAAAAATAACGTATATATCAAAGGTTTGGAATCACTTGAGGCTTATAGGTATATTTTGGGTGAACAATCAATTTAATCGATTTAACTAGCCGTTCAGCCAAACGACTAAACTATTTGGACTCTCAAATAAAAACAAAATCAAACCAAACAGGAAAACCGCAATGACAACTCAAGGGGAAAAGTCTTAAATTAAAAAAAATAAAAAAAAAGATGAAAAGATGGATGTACACACTGTGGGAGGCAGAGGGGGGAGTCCACGTACCCCTATCGACGCATTCAACTCCCCCATAGTCACCTGTTTGGCGCGCTCCATGGCCTGGACCACCTGCTGCTGGTGCTATGGACGGAGGTCAAAAAAAAAAAGTCCGTCAGTGATAAACAAACAACAAGCGGCAAAACAAGGCAGATGGCCACCCTAGTGTGTGTCTTTGTGTGGTGCACAGTTTTCTAAAGTGTTTTTGTATGAATACACACACACACACTTAAAACAGGAGGGGGAAGTTGTTTTTCTTCAGTCAGGAAAAGCTCTGGGCAAACCGTAAGCGTTTTTTTTTGTGGAAGCGGGTTTACAAGAATAACAATAGTCTTCCCAGAGGCATCTGAATGAGAGACTATGTGAGGAAATATGGGAAAAGTGTGTGTGTGTGTGTGTGTGTGTGTGTGTGTGTGTGTGTGTGTGTGTGCGAGAGAGAGTGAATTATCAATCACAGAGCATCTGAACGTGGCGTGTGTGTGAGAGTCATGATGTGTAGCTGGGCACTGTGTGTGTGTGTTGGTCTCGTCTCACCTCCTGTGACAGGAATGGAATGAGCTGGGCACAAATCACATTCAGCCGCTTGGCGATCTCCGTCTGCACAGATATGAAGAGCACAGGAGGAAAGGAAAGCAAATAAAAACATATTTCATTTTCACGTGTTTATAAACATTTTTTGAATATTACACGTTTGTAGCCTAGATTGGCTATTGGAGTCAGGACTCAAACTCAAGGTGACCACAGCTCTTTTGGCGCACTGACCTCTGATAATTCATTCATTCCTTAGTCCCTTTATTAATCCGAGGTCGCCACAGCGGAATGAACCGCCAACTTATTCGGCAAGTTTTTACGCAGCGGATGCCCTTCCGGCCACAACCCATCTCTGGGAAACATCCACACACAAATTCACACACACACTCATACACTACGGACAATTTAGCCTACCCAATTCACCTGTACCGCATGTCTTTGGACTGTGGGGGAAACCGGAGCACCCGGAGGAAACCCATGCGAAGGCAGGGAGAACATGCAAACTCCACACAGAAACGCCAACTGAGCCGAGGTTCAAACCAGCGACCCAGCGACCTTCCTGCTGTGAGGCGACAGCACTATCTACTGCGCCACTGCCTTGCCGATACCTCTGATAATAATAATAATTCCTTACAGTTATGCAGTGCTTTTCTGGACACTCAAAGCGCTCTACAAATTGGCGAGAATCTCCTCATCCACCACCAGTGTGCAGCATCCACCATATTGCGCCAGACCGTGCACCACACACCAGCTTATTAGTGGAGAGGAGACAGACTGATGAAGCCAATTATGATATGGGGATGGTTAGGAGGCTATGATGGACATAGGCCAGGGTTAAACCCCTACTCTTTTTCGAAGGACATCCTGGGATTTTTAACAAACACAGAAAGTCAGGACCATGGTTTACTGTCTTAACTGAAAGACAGATTACTGAGCAGTATAAAGTACCCTCCACTATACTGGGGCATTAGGACCCACACAGAAAACAGGTTAAGCGCCCCCTGCTGGTCTCACTAACACCACTTCTGGCAACAAATAGCTTTCCTATGTGGTCTCTCATCCAGGTACTGACCAGGTTCAGCCCTACTTGGTTTCAGTGGGCGACTATGCGAGTTGCAGAGAGCCAGCTCTAGGATACTGGCAACATTACTTATCTTTGTTTTTAAGGAGTAAGGAAATGTAAATCTATAAATATCCTACTTCTCTTACTAGGACTTAAAATAGCCAGTGACTTCCTTGTGTGCAGATTTAGCCTGAAAACAGATTATTTGCACTATTAAATCAACGAAAGCTGTTGTTTTGTTAACCATCACAATTTTGGTTACAATTATCAAAAGTAATAAACCATTAACTAAGACTTTACAGCTAAAACTACTCATTTGCTGCTTATTAATAGTTAGTAAGGTTGCAGTTATGTTTTCAAATTAGGGATGAAGAGAAAGATCATGTTGTATAAGTACTAATAAGCATCCATTATCTTAATAATAAGCAGGTAATAGATAATAATGGGAATTAATATTTAAACTAAAGTGTTCTTTTATAGGCCATTTTAATGTGGTCATGTCATTGACCCATGAACATTTTGTGCTTGTTATCAAACTATTTCATAACTGTAACAAGAGGCAATTCAATCATAACTTACCAGCGATCATAGCATTATTTATCAATATGTGGCTCTTTTTAGATTCTCGGAAGCTCTAGAAATTCAAAATGTAAAACAGGAAATACGATGGGACCATTGTTTTTGTTTACACCCTTTTAAATGGTCTATTTATTTTATTGTTGCTGAGTGAACAATGCATCAGGCAGCCCATGAACACTCAGACTTTTAAGAGACCGAGTGCATTTACATGTTTAATAATCCAACAATACAAGTAAAAGCATTAACTTCTTTTGCTTTATCAATAAATTGTCTCATTTAGATTTTCTCACATTAGGTCAATTGAGCCAAGCAAGTGAACGTTTTAACATGCCATGATAACTTATTGAACTGTTGGTGAGATATGTGTGACAGAATTATGTGCTTGATGCAGATTAGAGCACATTCAGACAGAGCAAATGATTTGCTGTAAAAGAAAAGAAAATTCAATGTAAACTCAGAGGCTTTGTTGTCCTAAAGAATTATAAGAAAGTGAACTCATCTCATGCAGCAGAAGCAGAAATGCTTTAATTAAAATTCTAAATCCTGAGAGGATCGTATATGAAGCATACAATTTCTGCTGACATGGAATTTTTTTCATTTATTTAAAGGGACAGTTGATCCAAATGTTATTTCAAAATAATCATTTACTCAATCTCAACCTGTTTAAAACACAAAAAACTACTGACGCAACATTGCTCAAAAAAAAAAAAAAAAAGGTTTGAAAGCACTTTGGTGATGATACAATGAAATGAAATGAAATTATACAATTATTTTAATTGGGTGAACCATGTCTTCAACAGGGCATTATTATTATGTTTTGCCATAAACTGATTTATTAATAAAGTATGGGTTGCTTACATTGGCAGGCAACTGGTTTGAATGTAAAATTACAACAGATTACACTCCAAAGCATATCTGTAAATAAACGCTTTCCATATTTTGTGATTTTGTGACGTTTTTTTTTTTTTTTTCAGTTATATCCACTTTTGAATTGCATTATGGGACCTTGATTTTTCCTCCAACAGCTTTTGATGTTGAAAAGTTTGAAAGAGTTAGTTTTATTGATATTTTAACAGATCAAAGGGATATATTGACTAAATTGTTGTAAATTACTTTATTAAAAACTGGTAATAAACTGCCAGTACTATTTATTTTATACAGTTTCTCTATATCATTCCATAGACAATATATTGTATATGTTTAGTTAAATAATGTCCATAATATGGAGCCAGATCAGTCTTAAAAATAATACATTTACATAATATAATTCATACATCTACAGCACAAGTCACATTTACAAAGTCCAGTTCGCAAGTAACACAATTTGTAAACCCACAAATTCAATTTATAAATTCAAAACACACAAATCTAAATTTTAAATTCCAAACACGATTCGAAAATCCACAAATCTAGTTCACAAATTCAAAACACTATATAGAAATACACAAATTCAATTCATAAATTCAAACCTGATTCAAAAATAAACAAATTCAATACGTAAATTCAAAATACACAAATCCAATTCATAAATTCAAAACACCATTCACAACATACACAAACCCAATTCATGAATTGAAAACACGATTCGTAAATACACAAACGCAATTCGTAAATTCAAAACACAATTCATAACATAGACAAATCTTGAATTTGTTTTTTAAACTGTGTTGCATTAATGAATTGTGTTTTGAATTTAAAAATTGCATTTTGTACATCTGGATTATCCTGTGGATGTAAAAATATTTTGTAAATTATTTCTTTTGTGACTGATCTGACTCCATACAATAATGTTCACTTTGTTAAACTACACAGAAATATTTTCAACAAACATCAACAGGAGGATCGATGTCCTATAGTGCAATTCATAACCATAAATCATGAAACACTCAACCTGTTAATCAACAGATACTTATTTACGGATTATTATGAAAAGTTATATTACGAGTTGTCAGCATATTGGTGTGCATGTAACGACGCTCAGTGATATCTAACCTACTTCAGCGATGGTTTCGAATTCAGTCCAATCTGAACCGAATCAACCAAACCAAGACATGGCATGGGTGTAACCTGCTACCTCGGCTCACACAGCTAGTAAATATTTCAGTCCACCACATCTGGTTGATGCTAATTGTTGTGCAGCGAGGAGAGGAGATATCTGAAATATTCATGCCCGGCATCTGCTGCTGCGGTCCAGCCGAAAGGGAGCGACGCCTCCCCCTGCGCACCGCCTTTCTGGAGGTCACTGCTCTATCTTTTGAGAAGGTGCTATGGGTCGCATTAAAGCCAGTGTAATCATTTACCAACAAGCCAAACAAGAGATCATCCCACGCTAAGGGGAATCCTCACCTCACTGTTGGATATTTTGCCCACAAGTATAAATTGACTGTTATATTTGCAAAGTTTCCCTCACAAATGACTTGCTTTTGATGTTTTCCCAAAACCATGATGATACCATTTTATTCTGTGAAATATGTTTTTGAAGAGTATTACGGTCGCCCTTAAAAGTGGTGTTAGATTTAAAGTCACACAATAGGTTTGTGCTATGAATGAGTAGAATTTAGGTAATAATTCACAGAATTTTTGGGGACACTTGCAGATTTGTGAATAAAAATTGTAAATGATAACGTAAAATATTTAAATCCTAAATCAAAAAATGTTTATCAACCAAAATAAAAGGTGAAAATTACTGAAGTAATAAATCACTAATACTCGCAATAGAAAATGTCAAACTTAAACGAAATGAACTATAAATAAAAAAAAATATTAAAAACTCTATTTTGCAATTTATTACCCATTTTGAACTTCAAATTATGTCAAATTATGTATTAAATAAACACAAATGATGCCGCTATCTTTATTTTACTAACTCACTATATACTAAGGGAGACTACACTATCTAGTAGTCTGCAAAGACATTGATTTTATTATTCACCTAAATTATTTTATTGAATATATATATATATATATATATATATATATATATATATATATATATATATATATAAACGTCTGTATATCAATAAGGTATTGCCGTTTAAAACAGTTGTGATAATATGCTGTAGAAATGTTTACCCACCCCCTAAATTGTATACCCCATGGAGACAGAATCATAAATAATAGCATGGCGATACATAAAATTTTGCTAAGTAAAATCCTAAATTTTATGTTGGGGGTTGTATTGATACATGTAATTATATTGTTATTTCAGCCTATATGCTTTAATAATAAATAAAGCTTA
Source organism: Danio rerio (assembly GCF_052040795.2). Lineage (NCBI taxonomy): Eukaryota > Metazoa > Chordata > Actinopteri > Cypriniformes > Danionidae > Danio > Danio rerio. The sequence goes on along the minus strand of NC_141042.1, from coordinate 22,268,379 downwards.
TAAAAATAAATATAAAATAATAAAATAAAGAAATATAAAATAACTAAATTAAATGACTACAATAAATAAAAAAATTTAATAAAAATAAAAATAAATAAACAAAAAATAGATATAAAATAACAATTATAAAAAATGAAATTTAGTAGATAAATGTAAAAAAACAAAATAAAATAATAAAAATAGATATTATAAAATTATTATAAAATAAAAAAATTATAAATAAAATAAATAAATAAATAAAAAATAAAACTATATAAATAAATAGAATAGAAATGAAGAATAAAAGATAAAAAAAATAAAACAAACAAATTTTTTTTAAATATATATAAATAAATATAAAACAAAATAAAATAACTAAATATAAAATAAAATTATAATAAAACAACTCAAATTTATTATATCAATATTAAGACATGAAATGACCTGTATTGTTAAGTCTGATTTTTCCCATATTGCCTGGCCCTATGAGGGTGTGCATATTTAAATTTTTGGTTCCACTGTCCCTTTAAGTGAATAACAGGCTGCGTCCTTTCCAGAAAGCAGGACTAGGCGCCCCCACCCCCCCACCTCTCCCACATCCATCCATCACAGCCTCCCCAGGGAAACACAATGATTTCTTGTTAGGGAACGGCAACTACAAAATGACATCTTCAGAGGAGCCAGTGGGGGAGAGGCTGGGAAAAGGGGAGGGCAAAAACCAGGAGAAATTGGGAGAACGAAAAAAAAAAAGGCTAGAAGAAAGGCACAGTTAAGGAAATTACAGAGTGATGGGAGATGCAGAAAGACGAGGAGGAGGAGGAGAAGGGGGGAAGGGGTGTTACATTAGAGGAGGGAATTCATGGAGCATGTCAAAAAAGAAGTGCAATTGAAACGGAGGGAGAGAACAGACGCTCCGAGTGCGTTGACCTAATTTAAAGTGACCTGACATCTGCACAGAAAAAAAGAAGAGAGAGACTGAGAGAGGAAGGTCGACAAATGCAGATGCACAACGCAATTTGCGAGGAAGAAGAGCGAGAAAGTCACAGCCAGCTACTTTTAGACAATCACACATGGAGGAGGTGGAGGAGGAGGAGGGGAGGAGGAGGGGAGTGTGTGCTGCGGACGTGATATTTGTTGATCTAATTAGTTTGTTTGCAGATTAATTTTTTAAAACAAGTGCCACGGGCTAGACCTAAGAGGATTTCGACTATATAAAAGGAAGATCCCTGCATAATTGAATCTGAATTACGAAGACTACAGAAGATGAAAGGAATAATAAAACTCTCCAGCACAAATCACGACGTGACATTGAATGGATTTATTTATTTCTTTTTTGTAACTGGCAGGTAATGTTAAATCCTTTGAGTTTAGTAGGGACGGCTCACAATGGTCTATTCTAACATGGTCTTTTCATCGAGAAATTGCTCAATGTTTTTAGAATTTTTGATTAGGGAAAATACGTAAACATTCTTAAAAATCAAGAAATATCCTCTGATCTAATTCAGATCTACTAAGTTTTTTATATACACAAGCAAATAAAAAAATTGCGTCAAGATTCGACTTTTGAAAAAAATCGTAATGTTTACATCAATGGTGTTCTACAAAAAAATAAAAATAAAAAAAGAGGCGCTAATTATATGTTTGCATTTGACATTTTCATAAAAGATCTGCATAAGTTTCGTATACAGACAAAAACACTCTCTCACTCCATGTCTTTTTGATTTCGTAGTTAATTCGTTTGAATTTGTAGGCTACATTTTTGTACGATTTGATTTTCTAACGACAGTTTGGTTTCAGGTTGGATTTTGGGACCTCCTTTAATGTTTTGTATTGTTGCTGCCAAAACTTTGTGGTTAGTCCTGACATTGTGCTTTGGCTCCAATAGCAGCCCGTGGACCTTTCCCAATTCCGTCCAGACCAAGAACAACAAATGATAGATTGTAGCATTTTTCTGTTTTTGGGTTTTTCACACCACACTGATTGCTTTGGTCTGAACCAGTTGAAAAAAAAACAAAACAAAATGCAGTCATGTGACAATCCACATACCTCATTGGCCAGATGTTATTGAAGGTATTTCCTAAACTGCTTTTTGATTGGTCAGAATTAACGTGCGGGGAAAACAAACCGACAGACAAACCACTTTTTTCTTATGGAGGGATGACTGCGCTGGCTGATTGTGTTGCTGTTCATAGTATGTATACATCACTTTAGACAAACCAAGGCAATTGGGTCTGTTCTAGTTCGGATCATGTTCTCACCACAACCATGGAGCGGTTCGCTTGAAAGCCTACCGAGACCACCTCTTCAAGGTGTGCACTTGAGTGCGATTGCTGCATTCATACCTGCCCAAACAAACAGCACCAAGAGGGAAAACGAACTCTAGTGCGATTCAACCGAACTAAGCAAGGCAGGTATGAAAACACCCTAATATTCTTTTCTATCCTAATAAAAACAAAATCTGCAAACAAAAATGTATAAAATTTATTTAAATCATACATTTTCATACAAATTAAATCGTACGAAAGAGTCACTTTTCCACCAAAATGTAAATTAGTTATGTTTTCTTGTGAGATTAATAATGTCAATTCACATGATTTGCTAAAAATGATTAGAAACGCTGCTATATGCATGCCAGGCCTGTAGGTTGCGATGTTATTTTGTATAGAAACACTACTTGATGCAAATCTCATAAAAAGCATGTAATGATTATTATGAAACTCAGACCCAAGAAAATTGCATTTAAGACCCATCAGTAAAACTTTTTCTTACATAACCAAGCGTCTACAAGACTTTTGCCTTATGTAGCAGGATTGCAATTAAACCGCTAATTCAAATAATCCCAGAAAAGAAATATGGAGTCAGATCAGTCTGAAAAATTATACATTTACATAATATAATTCATACACTCACAATGCAATTCACATTTACAAAATCCAATGTGTGAGTTCAAAACAATGCGTAAATACACAAATCCAATTTGTCAATTCGAAACACAATTCAAAATTACACAAATCCAATTCATCAAATCCAAACACCATTAAAAAATAAACAAATACAATTTGTCAATTCTAAACACCATTCAAAAACACACAAATCCAGCTTATTTGGTGAAAATATTTATGATTTTTACTTGTGAATTCATGAATTGTGTTGCATTTATGAATTGTTTTGTGCATGTATGAATTTTAATTCATAAATATATTATTTTTGAGAGTAGTTTGAAAGGAAACCAGCAATCTTACCTGTTTGTGCATCTCTATGTTGAGGCCGTAGGACATTTCATAGTACTGAAAAAGAAAACGACATCATTAAACTGACAAACTAGAAATAAAAATTAAGTTGTTTTTTTATTATCAGAAATATGATGCCACTTATAAGCTAATTAACATAGCTGGTTTATTGCAAATTAATTACAGCATTTGCTCACATGTGCTTATGGTGTGGTAACATTAGCAAAAATTCAGGTAATAGTGTAGTGATGTATGAAAGTAAATGTGACCACAGATCTTGCAAGGACACACTGCTCCTCAATCTTGAGTCACCTAAAGTTTATAAGAATCCATAGAGTCGTGCTATTACAGAACCATCAATTTATTCTAAAGTGGTATGCTGTTATTTCTAAGAGTCTTTAAACTGTTCTTGTCAAGCAATCAGTCACACCAGGAAAGAGAAAAACAGGAATACAAACAAAAACTACCAGAAATGAAAGTAAAACTGAAACTAGCAGTGTTTAAGAAATCAAATCAAATACACATACAGCTTCAGCAAATTTTTTTCCCAAAGGGATTTTAACAAGTCTTTGTTAAATGACAAGCGACAGACAGGAAGTCATCATTTCCAATGGAGAGCAGTCCAGGAGCTGCATGGAGTTCTGATCATCTCCGTATGCGGAAAATTCGGATCTGAATTAAGCTGCGGATCCGTTGAAATATTGAACTCCTGCAACTAGACCATATGCAACCGGCCGACCGGATGTGATATATTTCAGTGTTGTACAAGCAGGTCCGTGCCCGCGAGATGAGAAATAGGAGTTTATTTGGTTAGTTTTTGAATTATAAAAAGTTTATTTTAAAATAACATTTCTGTTCTTAATGCAAGTAAGAAAGTATTAAAAATATATATATTTTTATGTTGTCTCCACATTCCCTCCAATATTTTAGCGGTCTCTGAGTTTCTAGTATTCATTCATTCATTAAACCATGTAAATGCACAGAGAATAAGGGCTCTTGCTTTTGCACTCCTTTATTTTGCACACTGTGAGAATCAGCTTCTCTCCCATGGTGCACAACAACACTGAAAATACTGTGCGACTGCCACAAGGGGGCGCATTCCGAGAGTCGTGTCTAGATGTCGTGTGCAGTGAAAAGGCGGCTTAAGTCTTGAACCAAACCACTATAAGGAGAAATCACAACATTAGGAAAACTGATTTGAAGCCAAATATAATACAAGTGACCTTCTGACGCATAGCTTAATTTTTGCCAACAGCCAACAGTATTTTTTTTTGGGTCAAAATAATAGATTTTATGCCAAAATCAATAGGATATTATATATGCATGTCCCATAAAGACATTTTTGGAAAATGCTACGATAAAAAAAATTATTAACTTAAAAATTTAATTTTCTTAAATGTTTAGATTTTTCGGAACCCTCAGATTACACATTTTCAAATTGTTGCATCTTGGCCGAATATTGTCCTATATTAGCCAAGTACACAATGGAAAATCATTTAGATTTCAGGTGATGTACACTGTAAATAAATCTGTTGTTTTTTGTTTCTTTTCTGGCAGCTGTGATGCCAGAAAAGAAAACAAGGAAATTAAGGAAATTTCTGTAATTTAACGTCAATTATTTTACAGTAAAATAATAGCCGTTAAATTGCGGAAACTTACAGTAAATTTCTGTAATTTAACGGTCGTTATTTTACAGTAAATTCAACGGCCATTACTTTACAGTAAATTTATGTAATTTAACGGACGTTATTTTACAGTAAATTTGTAAAAATCTCGATCTGTAAAAAAAAAAAAAAGGACACTTATGACTGATTTTGTGGTCCAGGGTCAGATATGAAAATTTAACCAAACACTGTGTACCTAAATAATGTAATGAACAACAATACAATGAGGAATTGCAAGTGGAACAATCAAATCAAAAGCTTTTAATGTAGGTAAAGCTATTGTTTACCAAAACATTTTAGTAATAAATATGCCTTATATATATATATATATATATATATATATATATATATATATATATATATATATATATATATATATATATATATATATATATATAAATAAATAAATACATTCAATTCGTATTTATTTTTATAGCACTTTTACAATGTAGATTGTGTCAAAGCAACTTAACGTAAAAGTTCTGGTAAATTGAAACTGTGTCAGGCTAGTTTTCAGAGCTGAAGTTAAGTTTAGTTCATTTCAGTGTGGTTGAATTTTAGCTGCTGAAAGTTGAAACACTGAAGAGTAAATTCAACGATGCGTAGCTCCACAAGTCCCAAAACCAAGCAAGCCTATTATATACATATATTTCAGTACAGTACTGTGACATATTTAATTACGTCATTCATAGCATTTCAGTAGAATGGGCGGAGCAAAACTAACCACTACAGCATCATGGGTAATGTTGTTTTTATTTTTGTATGAGTCCTTCAATTAAACATTCATTCATTTTCCTCCAGCTTAGTCCCTTATTTATCAGGGGTCGTCACAATGGAATGAACCACCAACTATTCTGGCATATGTTTTATGCAGCGGATGCCTTTTCAGCCACAACCCAGTACTGGAAAACACCCATACACTCATTTACACACACACTCATCCACTACGGCCAATTTTGTTTACCCAATTCACCTATAGGACATGTCTTTAAAAACCAGAGCAGCGACCTTCTTGCTGTGAGGTGACTATGCTAATCACTGAGCCCCCGTGCCACCCCTCAATTAAACATGATAGTATTAAAAATAAGACTCATGGGTTCAACAAAAGCACATTCAATCAATTAAGAACTCGCAACATGTCATGTTTTAATGATTACATTTTACATTAAAAAAACTATATGACAAGCATATTAAGAAATAAATCTCACTTTTATAATACAAGTGTAACACCCTTTTTTATGGCAAATACAGAAAATACAGCACACTGTGAGGGCGAGTAAACAGTTTGACTTTTAAGTAAACAACTCCCTGCAGCTAGCTTGCTAAAGACTGGCCTGAAAGAGTCAAAATATTGTAAATTAATTAAGCAGCAAGAATAAAGTGGAAAAGCGAAGGAGAGGCTGATAGAAAAGGGTAAAAACACAACAGAGACGGAGGGATAGAAAGACCCTGGCAAAGAAAGAAGCCGGCCTGACAGCTGCCTGTTGTATTCACCAGCACTGCCAAGAGCCCACGGTGTTGCTAGGCGACTCCCACACTAAAAAAATTATGAGCCAAGAAGAAAAAAAAGGGGGGAGAGAAAGAAAACGGACAGAGAAAAGGGGTTAAGCCGTCTGCCAAGAGCAAATGGCATGCCAGCCGCACATAGCTGCCATATCTGTGGGCACTGAGGCACATGGCAGCGGCTCTGAAAACTCATTCTCTGTGATGGATGAGCTGCGTTTGAAGGACTTCTGATTGAGGGCTGAAGGAAGATGCTGTCTGCTGTTTGGATGTGTGTCGCTTGTGATGCAAAACTAAGTTGCCGTGTGTGTGTGTTTGTCTTACCATGACATAATGTCTCTGTATTTCTGTCTTCTCCGTGGCCAGCTTTTCACACTCCAACTTCAAACTGCAGAGAAAGAGAGAAAGAGATGTTTGGTTGGATTGGTCGAGTATAAAATTCTGATGGACTGTTCTGGTGCTCTGATATGTCGTTTTATTTATTCATAATAAGTGGAGGTGAATGATTCAAAAGAGACAATGATCATTTAAAACGTAGCTCAACTTTTGTCAAGACGCTTGATTTTAATCAATTGGAAACAGTCACTTCCCCTATCTTTTAAACAGTGGACCAATGATGTTTTGCACTTTCTTAGTTTGAAAAAATAAGACTTAATTTAAACGGTTCTGGGTCCAAGTTCACAACCATGGGGTGTTCATTCATAAATTACTTCCAAAGACAAATATAATTGTAAATGAACAACCAGGCGCTGATGCTGTGAGGGGTTGCTTGAATTATACTTGTCTTCATTTTTTTCTTATTCTTTTTTTGTATTTGTTTATATGTGCACAATGTTAAAGCACTATATTTGATTATATATTGGATGGATGGATGGATGGATGGATGGATGGATGGATGGATGGATATCGAAAGACAGGCAGCTAATCAGACAGACAGACAGACAGACAGAAAGACGGATCTATAGACGGATAGATAGACAGAAAAACAAATGACAAAGAGAAGACGAAAAAATGAAAGACAAACAGATAGAAAGCATAAAGATAAAAAATGAATAGAAATAAAACAATCAGATACATAGTAAGCCAAGGCAGATGTGGCAGACAGATAATAAAGAAAATTAATAAGACAGAGATATACAGAGATGCATTTAGGCACAGCGATATGAAAAAGACACAAATATAAACAAAGATGCAGAGATGTGGATCAACAGATACATATAGAAAAAGAAATATAGAAGTCTGATAAGTCAAACCAAGCAGCACAGAATAAAAAAACAAGGACAGAAAGACAAGGCAAGCAAGAAAAACACAGAAAGATGAACAAAGCATGTGTTGAGCATTTCATTGGCTCTGTTTTGAATTATTGTCTTGCTCAAATGTCCATCTTCATCATGCTGCTAATGTAGATGTTGGACTGAAGCAGCTAATATTAATTTACAGTGACGAAGGGCAGAGGGTTCCTGAATAACCACTGAGATTTCTACACCCCTCTTTCTTCATGTGTTCAATACTTTTTCCCTGTGTCATTTTATTAGACAACTTAATTTGTGAACTAATTAGATTTGTTTTCTTTGCATATATGGATTTATTTGGTTGTTACCAACATCCGGGGAAAATTTCAAGTCAACGGCACTTTTAGAAATATGTTTTCTGAGAAAAATAGTGACGTGTTCAATACTTATTTCCCCTGCTGTAGATAACAGACATGTATATAAGGAAGGAGCAAAGATCAAATTGAACACCGTCAGATAATCAAGACAACATAAATATATATATATATATATATATATATATATATATATATATATATATATATATATATATATATGTTGTCTTGATTATCTGACGGTGTTCAATTTGATCTTTGCTCCTTCCTTATATACATGTCTGTTATCTACAGCAGGGGAAATAAGTATATATATGAAGAGTTCAGATGCAGTAGCCTATAATGAGATCATAAATTATACCTAATTTAGATACTTGTATATACAGATACCTAATCAATATAATAAGACGAATACAAGTTAAAAGGTCAAATGGACAAACAGAAAAGGCAAACAGAAGGATAGATGGGGACCTTTTTTAGCCAAAAACAGGAACCTTAATGCATTTTGCCTGTTCGTTTTCACCACTACAGCGTTTTTGTGATTGAAAATGCATACATCTGAAAACAGGTGAAAGTGAAAGCTTTCAAAAACGATGACATCATAGTATGTGCTTATGAAGGTGTGGATTAAAGGCAGGGGCAAACAAATACACAATTGTGGAGTTCATGTTACGCCCCATTGATAAGGGGTGTCATCATCAACACTTCCTATTCACTTTGAATGGGTGACGTCAAGTGTTGTCGAACGGAACTGTAGATCCACCGGCGTCGTTCCAGAGGCATTGCTCGCTGAAAAAGTTGGAAATTTCTTAATTTAAGTGCGAACAGAAACGTCAGCCAATCAGATTGCTTTATGCAAATACCCCAGCTCAGACAGTAGCTAATTGCGGACTAATTTCATTGGCTGACACTGCTATGCCGATCATGTCAGTTCCAACTTCAGGCACGCCCTCCGTTAAGCCTTGACGCTGAAGCCCCGTGTGAAATGGCCGTTAGTGTTGTTGCTCAAGTGTTTGCCAACACAACCATTTTTTTGCTAATTTGTGGATTTACTTCATATTACAACCAACAGTGGAGACACATCACACACTGCATATTACACACACCAGTGCTGACCCGCCAACAACACATCGTCACTTCACTACAGGTACTGTTTACTAACAAGGTTACAGCACCAAATAGTGTCCTGGTACAAGTAATTTAGTGGACATTTTTGTAGATGTGTGAAAGCAGATTGCTTTGAAAACAGGGTGTAAACGTGGTATAAACATTTAAAACAAGGGAAAAATATTTCCATTCATGGTTGCATTTTGTTCGGTGTAACATCGCAGGGCTGACCCCGCTCTGTTTACACTTCTGCACTGAGCACAGGAAATGGTCTGGCGCAGGCTTCACACGGTTACATAGCCCTAGCCGTGACTGCCTCTCAAAAAAATTTAACTACACGTCAAGCGCATGCTCTGTGATTGGTCAGCTTGGTAGGGTTGACGAATGCGGGTGGCACAGAGAGGGCAAAAATTTTAAATAAATAAATGAAAGAATCGTTCATTACTCGTAAATCGAGCTAAAATGTTAAATTATTCAAAATTTAGATTTTAGGCCAAATTGCCCAGCCCTACAACATCACTAGGCCTGTCAAAATAATCAGAATATTAACTTATCATGCAATATTTGCAGGTGATCTCACAAATTTTTGCCATTGCAATGTAGATTTACAAATTCACAAATAACGGTAAAGCCATTATATATTGACATTTAACTTTTTAACATTAAATTATTAAATCAAAACAACCTTTAGAATGTTGAGTATTTTAAAGCGTTATTGGCTATTTGCATTATTTTGCCGTTATGTATTCATTATAAAATCAGTGGCATAAAATAATCTAAAAATGACAATAATTTCGCTCATCACAACAACTGTGACAATATATCGCACAACAAAAAATCCTTATCGTGACTAGGTATGGGACGATAACCGTGTTCAAGATATACCGCGGTTTGAAAAAGTCAAGGTTTTAAAACAGTCAACATCTTCTGCAATACCGTTCCTACGATGTGTATGATTTTTTATTAAGTTTTTTTTTAGGACAGCAGTATCTTCAGCAGAAAAGATATCTAAAGATGCCGTTTTAAATTGTTAAAAAAAAAATCTCTTTTTGAAACAAATGAAGACACCAGAAGTCAATAATTCATTTAGCCTGACATGTTTATTCTTCCTAAATATTTTGAATGTTTCTCAAAATAAAATATATTGTGCTAACAAGGGGAAAAAGTTTTAGTTTTTTACCCAGACATTTAAAAAATATATATATTTTAAAAGCAGTAATCACAGTACCGTGATATTTTTATTCAAGGTTATCATGCCGTCAGAATCTTACACCGGCCCATGCCTAATCATGAGAGGCCTAAACATTGCTGTTGCATTGGTGTCGATATAGTCTTAGAAAGACAACAACAGAAACAGCTAAAAAGTCAAAAGAATAGGACAAAGAGAAAGACTGAAGACAAAGACTGGAGAAGAAAAAGTACAAAGTGCACTGAAATACACGTATATGGCAAAAAGAATACAACACAGATATAAAAACAAGACAGTTGAGGAAAACGACAAATAAAAAAAAAAACAACAGCTGCAATACAACAACATGGACAGAAGAGAAGAGACAAAGGCAGACAGAAAGACAAATAAAAAGAACAACAAATAGAGGCAAACTTAAAGAGACACAGAGACCGCCAAAGAAATGAGACATAGAAATAAAACAGCACACAGAGATAGAAGACATACACACAACTATGTAGAGTTAAAGATAAAAGCAATAAAAGAAAATGAAGACAGACAGACTGATAGATTAAGCAAGATATAGATAGATCTAGTCACAATCGATCAACAGACAGACAAATTAGACTAAAACGGAGACTGACACAAGGACAGACAGACAGCCGACAAACCCAGAGTGAACCCACTATGATTGAACAGCACACACACTCATCTCCTGGCTGTATTTCAGCTCTTCACACACACACACATACACTGACTTGTTTGCAGGCGTCAGATTTATGCGAGCGTGCGGGAGGGCCTGGGAAAATTAGAATATGATTAATACTGCAACATTACGGCGCCGCAACAGGTAATAACGGCACATCCGCTTTCCTTCACTGACTGCGCACAACCGTCGATAATTGACTCATTTATCACTGCGAGTGAGGAAGAGCGCAGAGGATGATGGGCGTGGGGTGCAGGAAGTGAGAGAGGGAGCTGGGGAGGATTAAATTCATTCCCCCTGCTAGAATTTATTACACTGGAATTGCCTCACTGCAAAAGTCACCCCCGTCGCAGGATTTCCGAGAACTGACAAATCTATCGGCGTGCATTTCGCTGAGACCGTCTCTGCTTCCTTGCTTATTTATTTATTTATTTATTTATTTATTTTCCATCTCACCGGAATGAGTTGGCCTCAATTATGCTATGTGGCAAAGACATCGTTCCCTTGTGCAAAATCGTAGGGGAAGCTGCTGAAAATGGCATGACGGCTCCAAATATTGTCAGGTTCATTGGATAAAGATGCTGGATCTGGTTCCAGGCTCATATTTACATAGTTACGAGATTTAAATACGATCGTTTAAAGTCTACCACATGGGAAAAGGGCGCAGAGAGTTCAGCGTGCCGTGAGGCTGGAGTGGATTTATGGAGGTAAATCAAGGCTAATGTGGAATTAAACTTCAAAAAGGTCAAATCTGTTAAACGCAGGCACAACACCTCGACATGGGATAAACAACAGCGGCGACAGGTTCTGCCAGCACAAAGAATCATCAGTTTCACATCTTACAGCAAATTACCATGCTAAAGAAATTCGATAAACTGTTAGATTGATAAACTGTTAGAGCCAGTGTTCTGACATTTTACCCAACCAGTCAGATCATGCTATCAACACTGTATTTGAATGGTTCTGAGGTTGGGGTTACGGATTGGGGTGGGCAAGGATGATATTACTAGGGTTGGGTACCGAAACCCATAATGTAACCGGTATGCACCAGACTGAATCATAGTATTGTCTTAATCATACTAAAATTGGAGTAATGGTGTCCATGTAAACATACTCAGACGACTCAAGCCCCAACTAGGGTTGGGCGATGTCGGCCAATTTGGCATCATACGATGTCTTATGTAAAACATAGCGATGGAATATGGCATCGTCGTCATAGGTGGAGGTAAATTAATAATTTATGATTAAATAATTAATTAATAACGAAGTAATTATGTGTAGCCTATTGTTTCAACTACCTGACCCGCATGGTCTATGTTTTACCCATAACCAAATCATAAATAAATAAAGAAAAAGTTACACACAAATTACCACCTGTCAATCACTTTTATCGCGGGAGGTTGGTTGATGAAAAAAGGTGCACAACCAACAGTATCTGAGGTTTTCACTAAAATTACTAAGTACAAGTGTGAAAGTGAAAGACTGAAGCAGTGTACTGATGCTGTGACATGTTACCTTATAGATTCAAAAGACCAAAGAGTCGCAAGATAGAGACAAGATGAATTAAATATCAAGTTTAACAACTATAATGAGATGCGACCCAGCGGTACATCCTTGATAAACTGTCCGATGTGCACTGCTCTCTGGAGCTCAGACGTGTGCATGATAGTGTGTGGTCATGTGATGTGCATTTTCAGCGGACGGAGAGATGTTCAGAAATGCTAGGTAAAACACAGAGTGGAAGTGGATAATTTTCATTCTAAAATGCTATTTTAATACCAAGACATACGAGAGTAAGTGGGGCCTAAAACAAAAATTTTCATCCGGAGCTCCTTGTGAACAGTTGACACTTTAAACAATCGCTCCAACGGACTTGCGCGACTCTCTATCCTGCCCACACTCATCAGCACTTCCAAGCCGACCAATCACAGAGCTTGCGCTATGTGTTGTTGCGACGTGTAGTTACATTTTTTGAGAAGTGCACATCAGCAATGCCGACAGCCAATGCAAAGGCTGTGCGTCCACGCGTAGGCTGCGTCGTAGCATATGTGTGCGCTTGGCAAAGAAGTACAAATCTGTCTTTAAATGTGTATTTTTCAAGTTTGCGATGAGGGCGGGGCAGAGGATCAGCCATGCCAGCTCAGCATCGCGTATCGGCCCAACCCTAAAAAAAAATATGAAGTTCACTCATTTTGATGACAGTCTTTCCACAGCTTAGTAGTAGTAGTAGTAGTAAGCTAATCTAATGTAATTGCATAATTCAAATCTTACATTCATGCTAACAAATAATCAAAAGAAATATATTAATGCAATTCAAATATTTAAATATGAATTATTGTATACTTTAAACAAAAGGATGTCCAAACTCTGTCCTGGAGGGCTGGTGTCCTGCAAAGCTTAGTTCCAACCCAATCCGACACACCTAGGCCAGCTAATCAAGCTCTTACTAGGCTTTCTAGAAACATCCATGCAGATGTGTTGAGGCAGATTGGAGCTAAATTCTGAAGGATACCGGCCCACCAGGACCAAGTTTGGACACCCCTGCTTTAAAATATAATTATATTATTAAATTAAAATTAATAGTTTTCTTTTTTGGTCCATTAGGTTTTTCTAGTGTCATCCACCATAATTTTGTGGCTCAAAAGTATTGGTTCAGGTACTGTTTTGGCACCAGTATAGTTTTAAAAGAATCAATTTAGCATCGGTATCAAAATAACACCAAATGATACCCAACCCTAGATACTACAGCCTCATACAACACCACTCTTTATCAAAATTTACACTGATAGCACAATCTGATAGCTAGCATATTTCAGAATCAAAATGTGCTACCTAATTTTTGAATGGGATGCAGGAAAACCTGACAGGGTAGGACAACTTGACAGAACGCTGGTTTACATTTTAATTGTTTTTAAGTTGATCAGACCATAAGTAGATGATTAAGACATAGTCTCTTTTTCCACTTTTGACTGCTTTACTAAATTCTGTAAAGGTGGGGTCAATTATGGTCAAGTTATAGGTAAGTTACAATGAACGCCATAAGGTCAAATACAGATGTCTTAAATATAGAAAGGTTACTATGAATGCCATAAGGTCAAATACAGACGTCTTAATTATAGGTAAGTTACTATGAACGGCATAAGGAAAATACATTTTCGAACACTTCAAGAAGTATTCAAAGGCAGATATGTTCAAAACCTTTCAGACACCAGTATACTGTAAAAAATGCTAGGTTCCACACAATTCCTTCTTGTCTCAACACAAATCATTTAAGTTGCCCTAATTGTTTACACAAATGTAAGTGGGTTGAATGTAAAACAATGAGGTTGTCCCTCTCCAAAAAAATTCAACAATTGTGCTGATTCAGCTTATTTTAATGCCCAATCCCAATTCTACCCCTCAGCCCTTCCCCTTACACTTAGCCCTGGTTTTTTGCATTCAAGTGAATGGGTGTCCCAATTCTCTTTAGCTTGAAGACGTAGGGCTAAGGGAAAGATAGCCCTTGAAATAGATGAGGTACTCCTTTCAAAGCTCACTCTTTTTAACTTCTCATCAGAGGCTTTTATGTGGACGACTTAATATCTAACAAATAGGAAACAATGTGTGTGCTTTGGTAATAGTCAATCAGTATACAGATCATAAGTCATATCTTAATTTGAATACAAGTAAAACCGTTTGTATGTTTTTTTTTTCTCACAATCACTGATGGTTACCGATCATCCTGATGTATTTGTTACAAGAAAAAAGCTCAGGGTTGTCTCTAATTTTAAATATCAAGGTCTAATTTTAGATTCACAATTGATATTCCAAAAGCATGCCAAGAAGGTTACTAAAATTGTTAAATTTAATCTGGCCAACTTCAGGCATAAACGACCTTACTCGACTAATGAAGCAGCGAAACTTTTTATGCACTCCATGATTTTTTCTCATATTACGTATTGTCTTACTAGTTGGTCACACGCTAATAAAACAGTTTAAAAATCAGTTGAATCACTTTTATAAACAGGCATTTAAAGTATTTGATCAGAAGTCTATTATGTATCCTCATTGTAACATAATACAAAAAACATTATTTATTGAGCTTTGATAATATGAAATATTTGGCTGATGCTTGTATGATTTTAAAAAATTTAAATGGATAGCTCCACCTCCATTATGCGAGTTTGTGACATACAAGAACAACAATAGTCAAGCAATACGACCAGTAACCGTTGGAGACTGTGCTGTGCAGTTTAGACGTACAACTTTTGCACATTCAGTCTTCTCAGTTAGAGCCAGTCATTTTTGGAACACACTTCCTATTGATTTAAGGGGTGTTACAAATTATTCAACTTTTAAATACAAGTTAAAGTAATGGCTAAAAGCAAATCAAGTTTGTAATCATGTGTAATTCTTTTGTCTAACATTTTAAGAAATTCTTATTACATGTTTTCCCTCTGTCATATGTAACTTTACTGTTTTTGTATGTGTGATGATGTTTTTTTTTTATTTAGGTTGCCTTTTAAAATCTGGCAGTGGGCAACAGATGAAAATTAGCCCTTGTGGCTAACTCTGGCTTGTTTACAGTTTTACTGTGTATTAATGAGCATTGTTCCTGTTAAATAAAATAAATTCTAATTTTTCAGGACCACACTCAAATCCAAGGGGTAGAACATTTTCCAGAATACACCAGCTACAACAGCAATATGGCTGCACACGAAAATCAGGATATGCCATATAGGGGTCTCAAACATAGTAGTTTTTTCGGTGCACTGCGATGCAGTCGCGGACAATTCGGTATCGGTTCAGTAATAATCATATCCGGTTACTAACTTAATTACTGACGTCATTTACCTCATATGCGCTCTGTCGCGAGGGAGGCGATCGCGAGTATTTACAGCGCTTTAACTACTTAAAACTCATAAACTGTGCACAATTTCACTGTGTGTGTTTGCTGGATCAGTCTTTCACTGACATATACAACAATAGCCCCTATTTCACTGAGATCGAGAGAATGAAAGTAGCCTACTCCATTTCTCTCTCTCTCTCTTTCTCACACACACACAGTGGCCCATTTGACCTGCTGGCGTGGCTTTTTTTCTCTTCTCGGCTGTTTTACAGCGTTACTTTTGCATCCTGAAACGAGCGCGTGTCTGCAAAGTTTTCTCCACCGTGTCTATCATACATCAGCTGTGTGATCGCCGCTGCCGCCTGCCGCTTATCAGTATCACTCATCTGTGAAGAACGCAGCGCGCGAGAGCCAATCGCAACCTTTTTTTTTTTTTGAGGGTGTGACCAATCAAAGGGGTGTAAGAGAACTAGACAAGGATCAGGAATTGAGCTGGATATTTATATTTGTTTATATTATTTGCTAAATGCTCGTTTTGTTTAAAGTTACAGTTTATATATCTGACTGTTTGTATTAAATGACAAAATTGTATTACAAATAGTATATAAATATAAATATATTCATACATTTTAATACAAGAACTGCTGCTGTGAAGAAAATATAAAACTGTGTATGGAAAGCACCGTCAATGCACCGTAATACACCGAAATATCGAATTGAACCGAATTGATGGCATGATAATTGTAACTGAACCAAACCGTGAGACTAGTGTAGGTTCACACCTCTAATGCCATATGTATTTTTCGTCATCATTACGAGTTTTTATAATAAACAAGCACATGTTTTAATACCTTCGGAAGAGAGTTTGTTTTTACAGTTAAAAAAAAAACAGATAAATTTTGCTATCTATAATCGCTAATAATAACTCTTGTATAGTAGTCCCACAACATACTTCCACATTTGTCACTCGATGACACTCGAATACTCTGTCAGAAAAGTCTAGTGGCTGAGAATGACCTTTTTACAGTGTCTGCTATAATGTTAGTGTTGTTTTTGTGTGTTTACATGGATGAATATAGCCAGTGTAAATACACGGTACAGTTATGATCTTATTGCCACATTAGATCGTTTTGATAGCATGTTATGGTTGTCTTCCATAATTTCCTAAAGATAAATACCAAAAAAATAACGCAACTGTAATCACTACAGCAGTCACGTCCATCGATCTCATACGAAGCAAGAGATCGCGATGACATATGATGATGTGTGCAGGTGCAATAGTGCCATTTTGGAGGGTAAAATTTAAAGTCCTTCTCCTTCACATTCGGTTTCAAGGGCCACCGAAAAGAGGTCGGTAAGCAAGTAGTTCGAACAAGGAGCAAACATCCTGTTTTGAGTATATTTAGTGCCATTTACCTGTCATCTGATCAACAAATTGCAGCTTAGTGTAAATGGAGCCACAAAAAACTTCTTACTTATTGCGAGAAATCCCACTCACTCCCCAAACCGATATTAAAAATAGACTCATAAGTAACCTGAAGATTCTCACCCTAAAAAAATTACTAAACCCTGAATTCAAGCAGCAAGACATGAATGTATAGAAAAGACAAAAAGTCTCTATTCCTCAGTCAGCTGATAAGATGTTCACCGAAAGAGGCAACAAATCAGCTAGCAGCTTGTGCCACAACCGTCCTGCCAGCACAGCACCATTACTTCAATATGTAGACACGAGCTAACTGCACTTTTAATCATCTCGCGCACCACAACAGAGCGAATTCATAATAATGACTCAAAGTGAAGCATCTGAATGAGAAGTTGGAGTAAAAAAGCAAATATTCAGTCTGACGGCGAGGAGTATCAGTCCAATTAGAGAAAGTGAGGACACTTCCTTACAGATCTCGTCTTCATTTGCCATGCCTGTGCCTCATTAGCAAAAGCCCTTGTGTCTTCTGTATTCTCGCAGTGCTTTTTCATCTCTCTGCTTAAAGCGCACGCACACATAGTGATTAGTTAGTGAAATAGTCCAGTTCAGAGCTAAATTAAACCCCATTACTGCCTGAGAAAGGATTGATGAAGGTTTTGCCTTTGTGGCAAATTTGCATTTGTGCCGCACACACATAAACTCATATACCCTTTGAAGCCTGAAACGAGCTCTACGCTAGTACATGGACACAAATACATTTAAAAAAATCAGCATAATTGCATTCTCCGTGTTGTCATTGGGGGAGCTAAATTATTAGTTTTCTTCAGGTCAACAACTGGTGGTTAATAATTAGTTTAAGAGAATACTGGTAAGCTTGTTTGTATAACAGAATAATGGTTAGCATGCTTATAGCTGGCTACCTGAATAGCAAAAGGCAAGAACACACCAAATCAGCTTTGCACTGTAGGCACTAGAGGGTGTGTTGGCCAAATTAGCATTCAGAATCTGTGTCAAAACTCTTAATTGGCTATTTTGTTTTGCAAACGAGTCTGTCTCCACAAGAATGAAAGTGAAAGTGATAAAACCGAGCAAAGAATTTAATGCATGAACAATTATAAAACATGAATGGTTTTAAGTGAAGAAACACATCAAGAAAATTTATATTCAAAATGGTGAGCAAGTGGCAAACATTTTATACATATTAGGGTTACATGATTCGGCTGAAATGAGAATCACGATTTTTTTATTTATTTTTTTGCTTAAAATCAAAATCACGATTTTCTCACCATTCTGTAGATGTAAAGTAAAGGTTAATAGGAGTAGGCTATTATTATTGTAATTTTCAAACATATGGCAAAACAACAATAATAACATTAGGCCTATGTGTTGGTTAAAATGCTAAATAGTGTATAGACTTGGAACGGTGGACTTGAATAGACTTTAAATTTGCCCTGGTTTTTAATTCATGGTAAAGTGATGGCATCAGAATACAACTATTCATAATTCTGAAGTTGAATAATTACGTTGGAGAAATGTTATATGCTTGTAATCTGTCTTGACAACATTAATAGACCATTTATTCATTGGTAAAATAAGACATTTTTCATTATCAGATTTCCTCTTGCATTACATTCAATGTTATATAGTGTAGAGTGTAGGGTCAAATCGAGATAGCTATTTTTTTTCCGGATTAATCACGCAGCCCTAATGCGTAAATAATTTCAATGTAGAGCTGCACGATTCTGGCTAAAATGAGAATTGCGATTTTTTTGCTTAAAATAAAGATCACGATTTTCTCACGATTCTTTATATGTAAAATAAAGGTATGGTTAAAAACAAATATATGGCACAACATCGATAATAACAATGTGTAGGTCTACTGGTTTTTATAAATAATTCTATTCTATTTATAATAGTTATGATGTTGAATTATTAAATTTGAGATATTTGCTTGCAATCTGTCATATTAGACAAATTTATTTACTGGTAAAATCAGACATTTGCCATTATCAGATTATATTCAACAATATATAGGCTAGAGTAGTTATACTGACATTGTAAACATTTATTTTCATGCCCAACTGTGTGTTCGCTATAAAAGAAAAAACATATCAAATGCTTGCCGTAATCATAACTCTAAAATGCGATATTATCATTTAAATGAAGTGCACACTTTTGGTTTCATTTTGACAGCTAAGTGCTTTTTCATACTTCGCGCGCGGCTCCCAAACGATCACTCTGTGCCACAAACTAAATATTATTTACAACTGTATTACCTGTTACTCACAACATGAAGGTTCAGTTCAGTAAAGTAGACGTAGTCAGCTGTTATCACAGAGAGGGCATGCGCGCTCTACTTAATAATAGACGCGCGCGCCCTCTCTGTGATAACAGCTTACGGTCCGCAGCTCAAGTCACGTGTGATTTCCCAGCCGCAAAAACATCATTATATGAATACAAAAATGACATTTTTAGGTGAATTATACCTAATAAATACAATATGTGACTCATTCAACATCATTTGGAGGTGTCAATGTCACTGAGCAACGAATGTGAAACAATGAAAATACTCGTGCAGCCGCCTTTTCTTCTCTCCTGAACTTGAAAATATGATTGGCAAAATCGTAGAAATGCTGGATTAAGATCGTCTAGGGGGTCAAATAGAGATCGCGATCTTTTAACGATTAACTGTGCAGCTCTAGTTCAATGTATTAAAAACTGTCAGTCTTTCAGCATGCTAATCAGCACTCACTTAAGTCACTTCAGTTCCTTTTGTACAGGATAAGACTCAACTTAGTCCCACCAATGTCAAGGCATTCCTATTACTAAAATCATTCCTGCAGTCCAACATTACCAAAAATGCTAGGTGCTTTCACCAGTAGTTCCTTATGTGTGAAAGCCCCTCTTGTATGCTGTAGAGCTGTGGCAAATAATCGTTAGAGAAATTGATTCTGCATCAATTGTGAGATTTTGAATATGCAGTGTAAGCTTAGTTTATAACAGCAGATGGCAATGTATGCTTTACAAACAGACATATTCTGCTTGCGTCTAATTCCTTACAAATAACACAGAAAACTAACCATTAATAGAGTTTAGCGTTGTCACGAAACTGGAATTCGATATCAATCAGTACTAAAATGTAAAAAACGTCCATCTCTCGCAAACATTTGAGGGCTGATGAGCATGTTCCTAAACAGCGCTGATTTGCCATTGTGTTTAACTACTCAACATAAATGACTGTGATTGGCCGTGAAGGTCATCGGTTCACCATTTTAAAGCTGCGATTCGTCAGCGGGTCGCTCTTATGTCAGCTTATGGACAAACCAGCTGATTAACATGACTTTAAAACTCTCCAGTCTGCTTGCATATGTGGTTACACTCATGGCTCGTTTCTATTGAGTGATACGGTACTGTACAGTTCGGTAAGCTTTTATGGCCGTTTCCACTGTCAAAAGGTACCTAAGAATGAAACATAACGTACCATTTTTTTAGGTACCCTTTGCAATGGGTACCTAGCACAATTAAGGGGTACCTAAGGGTACCTAACTAAGGGGTTGCACAAGAGCCAGAAAAATGAAAACAAAGGAACTGCCATTTTAAATCACACAGCTGAAACATTACACCGTAATAATAAATACATATAATAACAACAAGCCATGGTCGACCCAAGCTCAAACAAACTTTGATGTCGTCTTGATGAACAGCCACAAAGCCAATAAGATGAGCAGAATCTACCCTGAGCCTCAGTTTTTTACAAGCCAATCTAAAGCGCAAGCAGTTTCGTTTTCTCATCGATCTCTTGGCTTGATCACGTGAACACAATGGCAAATCAGTGCTTTTTAAGAACGTGCTCAACGCTGCTCAAATGTTTGCAGGAAATGGACATATTTTTCATTAATTTCAGTCTTGATTGGTATCGAATTCCAGTATTGTGACAACCCTAATACAGTTGAGGTGGTTTAAGCAAATAACAAAAATGTTTATAGCAAACGGCGTTCATGCAAATAGCGATGCATCTTGAAATTGATCAGAACCAATGCAGAATCAATTTTTCGAACAAGAATTTGCCACAACTCTAGTAAGCTCCTCTGCTTTCATTAAGGTGGAAAAACATAATGCCAATAAAACGGACACAAGTGCATTATTCCACATGGAGAAAACCTTCATCAATACAAGTAAAAAGCAAAGTTTTCTGATAAAAATAAATAAATAAATAAAATAAACTCTGTCTGACACACATCGACATTAAAATGCAATTGCGAACCAAACCACCCACCACAAACACATGCGCTTAAATACACACGCTGGATGGGGGAATGCCGGGCCACACACATACAGATGTATCCAGCAAAGTAGGTCTAAACCACAAACCCCAGATTTCATCATAAAGATGCCTAGAATCCACTAAAAAGTCCACTATGTCTGGGCACAAAGACGGTAAAATGGGTATTAGCGCAATGCTGTTTGTGTGCGGGTGGCTGTCTGTGGGTAGCTTGTCTTTATGTCTAAGCCATAGCAAACCCAGAGGACACATTAGCAAGGTTGGTGAGCTGGTGTGTTTGGAAAGGGCTGGGCAAAACAAGAACTACCGTAATGAGAACCTCCGGTCTAAAACCCTCCTGCCTGCTGATTAGAGGCCTTCTACACCCAAACCTAAACACACGATCATGACCACGCAGAGACATACGCAAAAACATGTGTAACGCTGCAAGCGACACAGCATGGTAACACCGTATGGAGCAGCTCTCTTTGTTATGCAGTTCCTGCCCAGTTCACATTTCCTGCTGGACCCTCTGCTGTAACCTGACCTCGACCTAAGTGTGTTTCTCCCATAGACCAGCGCCCACACACAAACACACCTCTTCCCGGCTCATCTTGCCAAATCTCTTTAGCTCTGACTCTTTCCTGTCCTTTAATCCAACACCAATCAGCCTCCAGACACAAATTACGAGAACTAAAATTAAAATCTAAGCCACGCCATGTATAGCCGAGATCTGTCTGTGCCTGTCTGGTGTCTCCCGTGTGTGCCTGCCACGTTCTACCTGGAGCAGTTCCAGCCCTGTGGCAGGAGAATGCTTATGGGAAATGCCGCATCTGAAGCACCATGGGAAGACTTCTGCTAATCTTGTTCACTGACCTAAAGATGGTCTGCAAATTAAGACTTTACATAGTGTTTCTTCAAAAGTGGTATTCAAGGACTAATTAAGGTTAGTCCTTGAGCTAGCAAGAATTTTACTTCAAACTGTAAAAATCACCCTTTGACTTAAAATAATGGTATAGAATTCTGCATGTAAGAAAATCCAGTTTGCTAATTGGTGATTAGAGTCCAGACTTTGAGTTGGGGCATCTCAATTAAAGATTAATGCGAGATGCTAAGTGGTATTGATTATAATTGTAAATCTTGAGTGCATGGTGTGGTTTCAACACAATGCCAGCACCACTGATGAAAAAACAGGGACGAAGCTTGTTAGGAAATTCTGCTCTTTCAGCTAAATTCTAAGGCATCTGGCTTGCACATACAATCAAAATTTCCCATCAATCTTTTTCAGCATGAATTAAACGCTTCAATTACATACCTAATGCACATCTTTCATTCTTATGTTTTGCTCTTACCATCCAACAAATATAAACAAGAAATTTCTTCGACTTCAATTTGATAATAAAAAGTACAGGTGTTTGGCTCTCTGTTTCATACTTGAGTCAGATTCCTTTCATAATGGAGCATTATGACTCAACCAAGAGCAAATGAACAACCCTTAACTATGATTGGGGACTGATATAGAGCCAAATAAGAGCACCATCACGCATCAAATTTAATTAGAAAGGTGTGCAAGATGACTGCTTAAATGTTGGTTTCTAGGAAAGTTTTTGTTCAAATTATAGGCAAATCTACGTGTAAAACCAGCAGCCCTCCAAATAGCTGAATTCTGTTTGTACAGAGGATGTTTGGAGCTTATTTAACTCTGAAGACAGGAACAGAGGAGACCTAACAATAGGAATGTGGGTACTGGGTGGATTTGCCAATTCTGGCATGGGGAATCAAAGCCATAGCCGTGTGAAGGCTTGCCAATGATAAGGAGGGGTGTGCAAATGCACAGAGGGGGCAAGGACTACCATGCAGAAGAGAATGCCAGCACCTACCAGAAATCCCACACGGGTCATGCCTGGTCTGGCCACATTCCTGAGTCTCAGAGTGCACATCAAACACAACCCCACCGAATCAATGAATGCACATGTGTGTTATGAGAAAGTCATGGGCATTCCCCCTTCTAAAGCTTGAGCTTCTATGTCCTATTTGTTAGAAATTTCAGATAAAACATTTTATTTGGTAGCCAATTTAAACACTGACTGGCTGGTCACAGCCAGAGAATAGCTCATATTGAACAGGGTGTCCAATACAGGTCTTGGAGGGTGGACATTCATTAATCTAAAATAGCTTAATTGGTAGGTTAAGGTGCATTTTAGGCTGGAACTCTACAAGAAAACTGCCGATGAGAACCAGAATCTGACCTTGCATGGAGTAGAAGGTTGATGGATAACCAGCAGTTACAGCTGAAGTCTACCATTTTAGTCAAGCTGGTCAGGGCAGTCAAACATCTTTGGGTAAACATAAAACAAGCCCCAAAAAGCAACCTGATCAGCCTACACATTCACATTGCAATCTTTTTGGGTACTCTTGTTCCTACAATTACATTGCATCAGGAATTCAGCAAAATATATGCTCCCATGGGATGACTAAATTACAGGCTTGGGGAAAAATGTTTCTCAATAATATTGACACTGGTCATCTTAGAGCTTAGCAAGTGCGAGTATTAGCAAGGGTATTGTACCTGTGATACTGTGTCTGCAGGAATTGAAACTCCTCCTTTATGCGGTCTAGGGTCTCAGGGTAAGTGAGTTTCAGAGGTTGTGTTGACCCTGATGCAGCAGCGGCCGCAGCTGCTGCTGCTGCTGCAGCTGAAGCTGAGGATCCTGGTGGAGGTTGCAATGGAGCCTAGAGTAGAGAAAATTAGGAGGGTTAGCATTTGAAATGTTTTTAAACTGAATGGGTGTTGTGTTTAGAGAACACACAAAACCTCCTGGCAAGCAAATTCCCATGAAAGGCTGATTGTTTCTAATGCATAGATCAAGTACCAAGCATTGTTTCAGACTTAAAACCTAAACATTTATTTCAGAATAAGCTTTATTTGCCAAGTGTGCACAAACAAAATATTTACTTACAATGAAACTGCTTAAAACTGTGATATGATACATTCTTCAAAAATCAGATGATTCAGAGAACAGCTTCTAATCACTCAGCATGAACTTGATGAAGAACCCAATGCATAGAGGTCTGTGAACAAGATAGTGTGCTATGCACAAGGCAGACATGAAGGACACTGATGAAAGACAAGCTCCCCAGGATGAGAGAGAAAGCAACGAAAGAATGAGAGAGGATGGGGGTTGGGGTAGTTCCATGACATAGGCCCATTGTAAAGGGATAAAGCATTACAGACAGATGTATGTCTATATCACAGAAGCTGTGGGTATGGTAAAGATGGGGGATTGGGGTGGGGACCACGCTCTGTGCTAGAATTAAGACATTATGTTTAAAATGAAGAATGGATTAGAGGAGAGTGCAAGAGGATCCCATCATGGTGGGACCCCACCAAGCAAACTGAATTCCAGCAACTTCAGCAATTAAGAGCTTGGCCTCAGGGTAATGCAGATAGACAGGCAAACAAAAGCCTATGCACTGTACAGTAGAACCTGTCCATCCATCTATCTGTCTCCAAGCACCTCTGCTGATGGAGGTCCTCAAGCTTGTGACTGCCACCTCGCAGGGGTCCTTGCACTTCTCACGAGAAGCTCTTTTTCTAATGAGCCAAAGAGGGTTAAATCTCCAAAAGGGACCTGATTGATCAAATGTGAAAGTGCATAAAGCCCCATTACTTCAATTAGTATGGAGCATTTGGTTTTGACGGTGGTCACATTTACTGCTAAACACTTGAGAGGCTAACTGTTGGCAAAGTGTCACAGGGTGTTATGAGCATGTGTGACCTGCATTAACGCTAGAAAAGGTTTTAACCCAACCAGGAATTACTGAAAGAATTAAAACAGTACATGGACAGTTTAAGCTTAAAGCTCGTCTTCGAGGGATGGGGACAGATGTAGCAGCAAATATCCAATGGGGGGTGGGCGTGTAGGGTGTCTGCGGGTAAAAGGGGTCACCCTGTGTCGGGCAGGAGGTTTGGAATACTAGGGGGGAGATGTTTGGTGGGGTGGGGGTGGACCAAACTACAGAGGGAGAATGGAGCCTCTCGGCCTGTGGCTCATGGGAGACACAGCGCATTGTTAGAGTCTCTAACGAGCTCCTCTCTCCAGCCCTGCATTTCAATCTGCTGTCCAGATCCCCAGGCTCTCACAGCTCCAGCCTAGCAGGGAGCACACACACACTACAATTACTTCTCACAGGCCAAAGAAAAGAGTCTGGAGAACAAGAGGAGGAAGGCCATTTGACGGGGGGAGGCGGGAAGAAGGGGGAATGACACTTGGCTCTATTCCCTTCTTCCTCTTTATCTCCTCTCTCTCTACCCCACCCAGTCTCTCACTCTGATATTCACCTCTTTTTATTGAATTTTGCGTACAGGTGCAAAGAGACTTCCGGGGAAAAAAAAGAAAAAAAAAAGAATTGACAAAGAGCGGGCCTTTACTAAAAGACTGAGACCAAAGGGCCAGTCGCATGGAGCTTCTTGGAGACTGAATGTTCATTAATTAGACATTCAGGTTTCCGAAACCACAAAGTGTCATCACCTTAGAGGCCTTTATTGTGGTTCTTTCCATGTGTCCAGTCTCAATACAGCAGCCATTTTGATTCAGTGCTCTTCTAACACACTTCCCAAACTAAATCGGCTGTAAATTCTGTGCATCTTTCTTTGATGATTGTCACAATAAACGGTTCACTTCACCTCGACAGTTTCACAACTAGGTTTTAACCCGGCATTATCAGTACTGTGGGCCACTCTTGTCTTGGCAATGACCGTAAACACAATAACCGTAATCTGTATTATAGCAAAACTTTGAACACTCAAGTTGACTGAACTTTTTACATCTCTCATTATGCGATGCTGACAAGTCACACAAGAAAAAGGGAGTAATGCTTTCAAACTTATGCTAAATCTGTCATTTTGGACTTTAAATATAAACGAATTACTAAGAAGTTCTCACATGACCTTTAGTGAGAAACAGCTCAGGATAAAGTTGGAGTCTGTTGAAAATTATAGCTTGAGCTGTCTAGATACTATGAAAAGCCCGGTATATACATTATAGTCATGTCCAAATACATTTCTTTACCACACTTACAATGACTCTTGGAAAGTGTGAGTGTGCAATGTTTTCATTTCTTTCCCACTAATTACATGTTATGTTGCATCAAACCATAATGATCTCCCAAATCCCCTGCCCACCCACTTATTCAGACACAAAATGAAGAAGACACTGCTAAACACTCCAAAAACCATACACACTGAGAGAACTGCTGCTTCTATGTCCACTGAGCTATCCAAACCACAGCTTCTTTCTTTCTGTCAGAGGTCTGGCTGAGGGACCTACAAGACTCCCACATGGCCTACATCCGAGAATTGCTACATAGTCTGTGAAATGCTGTGGCCAGCCATGATGACCGACATCCCAAAACCTGTCAACACAGTGGCCTAACCTTTGATAAAGCTGTTTCTCTTTTCACACACAAATCACTTGAAAAGATCTGACCACAGCTTTGACGTTTCCATTCCCAGAGAAAAGCTACACAGCCCAGTTTAGAATTTGCCAAAGTTTTTAACTTGTTGCTGAGATCATTGTGTAAATTATAACTGTGCTTTAAAAACAGCTGTATTTTCTCTTTCAGGGGTGCTCAACCCTGTTCCTGGAGATCAACTTTCCTGCAGAGTTCAGCTCCATCCCTGATGAAACACACATGAACCAATTAATTAGGACCTGAACAGCACTTCAGATAGGTGTGTTTGATATGGGTTGCAACAGAAATCTACAGGCAGGTTGGTCTCCAGGAAAAGTATTGAGCACCCCTGTCTTAAAGTGTGTTTTCTTGGTAGTCACCAAGCGAAGCGTTTGAGAATCAGCGAGTCTGTTAATCATCATGCTTTTGTTAAAAAAACAAAAAGTTAAGAATTCACACAAACATCTTCACCAAGAGAAATTAGACTGAGGCTAAAAATAACTGAAAGCACTTTCTGTATCTCTGAACCATATGATGTCGATATGAAAAACCTCTTTAGGTGTACACAAAATCAAGCAACCAGGCCATGCTTTCTGCTGCAACATTTGAAGTTCAGGGATTGCATATAAAATCTTTCGACTACAGTGTCAACAACTAGCATCCATTTGCATTTAAAAGAACCACCCAGGGAATCTGACCTAGGCGCGGCCTTGTTTCATTGATTCCATACTCTACGGCAGCATGGAGCTTTAAGGAATGCCCCAGTAATCCCTTACTTAGACGGGGGAGGGGATGTGGGGTGTAGTATGGTGCCAGGCACCTGTTTCATTAACATCACACATCTTTTCTCTACCCTCTCCGCAAGCTCGTTATTCAAATTTCCCCGCTGTCAGGATACATTAGCGGTGCCGCGACGTTGGCTTGTCAGCTGTGGTAATTGCTCTAGGTGCTTCCTTTATGAGGTAACCCGCAGCCTGTTTGTTCTTTCAGTTTCAAGGAATTCCGCACTTTCTTCCAATGACTTTTGCAAACCTTGTCCAGAATGCTTCGATTCATGGCTGAGGGTGCCAAGGCATGTGCCATGGCCGGAACGGGCCATGCCTTGATTTTACTCGGATTCCTCTGAAAACAGTAGGCTGGAGGAGAGCAAGAGTGTCAGGAAGGATGTTGGTGCTTTACTGTTTATTGATATCTTAGCTGGAGCGGATCCCTCCAGAAGCCAGAATTAGGACCAATCAGCAGTAGGAACTGCCCACTATTTCAAACTGGCAATTAAGATGTTCCATTTGGTAGTTCAGTTACACACAATTTAATAATAAAGAAAGTAGTAATGCAGCCCAGCAAACAATTTTGTGTTTAATAGACATCTAAATGTAAACAGACATCCAAGAATAGCCCAAAACTAGACTAGACTAGTCAAATAGACGGACTTTATGCGTGTAGTCATTCATTTTTTTTTTATTTGACGACTAGTCTAGTTTTAACCTATTCTTAGATGTCTATTAGATTTTCACTGACAGTCCAATTTCAGCCTTGTTTTAGCCAAGACGACCAGTATCAGATGCTAATAATCCAGGCTGTATTCTGCAATAAAAGTGCAAACATTCTGTTTCTCTTTTACCCGAATACAAAAGTCCTTATGTTTTTAGATATGACTCTCCCTATCAGCCTTAAGTTATATGGTGGACAGCAACCACTTACTCTTCTTTTCAATAATAAAAACACTTTTAAATACTGCTGGACAGATTAATTAGCATGAAATTTGCCACCTTGTTAAAGATTTCTGCCTGCATCAAACAAACGGTTTCGAATTATACTGATTCTTTAAACAAGGTGACAATTTTCTGAAATATTAACCTTGTTTACTTGTTGAGGAATGTGTGGGTGGATTATGTCTGCTTCAACATCTTTATTTAATGCATAAGATCTTTTTCCAATTTCATTTAGACATATTTGCTTTTAATCAAATTAATTAAACGCCACTCTTCAGATTTTATTCCGTATATGGATACTAACAGATAAAGATATGATCTGGACCGAAGAAGATCACTTATTAAAAATGTCAAAACATGGCTGAATCACATGCCAACCACCTCTTCATGTCCCAGGTTGTTTAAGGTGAGTGGAAAGAGGTCGTATTCAGAAGTAGCGGAGTGCCCTGGAAAAACAGGTTGGACCAATCGCTCATTCTAAGAAGAAATAAGAAAAGAACCAAGCAGCCTATAGACACCACAGAGCAACAACTAAGAGGGGTGGAAATCCTAAATACTTCACCTATGTAGTGTGCATCTCCTTCAGATCACGAAATTGCACACCCCAGTGGAATCTAATTTCCATCCCTTAGGAAATGAATGTCAAAGCATTCTTGGGGAAGGTTAGGGGTGCTGGGGGAGGGGTGCACGGTGACTGTAGGGAAATCTCAGGAAGGATTTTAACACTTAGTTTGATTCAATCAGTCAGGCGTGTTCAATGATAAATGAATAATTTATTAAATAGTGGTCAACAAATATGTTTTTTTAACAGTCAATAACGTCAATATGATAACTAGAGTCTATGGTTGCCGAAATAACACCACATAAACATGATATAAACATTGAACACAGAAACCAGGCTAACACTTATTTACCATACACTATATATTCTGACAGAACTTTTGAGACATGAGAGATCTAATGCACCTATTAATAAGCCAAGCATCTTGATTATTCATACTTGTGAAGTTTCAAGCTTCTTTGGGAGATGTTACATGCCATAAGTTAAAAAAATATATATGTAAAAATAACAAATCAATACGAGCATTGTGGAGGTTCATGTAGTACTACAATCTGATATTTCAAATGAAATGTATGAAAAGCTCTACTAAAACTTGTAGTAGCTACAATTCATCACGAAGTACAACAGTACTAAGATCTGCCTACAATATGACGTGGTACAACAATAACATAATGGAAAAGTGGTATCCAACACAACAATTCAATTCATTTAATGCATTGTTTACCTTGAATTTTTGGGACAGAAATCAGGCTAATTCAAAAGCACATTTTACGGTCTCTCGCTTATATCCAATCTTAATTGCTCAAATTGCAATCCACGTGAACGTTTAGCCAAAATGATGAGACAAAGGATACAAACACACTTTGTTTTATCAATGATATGCACTAAAGCGCATTGCGCACCAAGCAGACGGTCATTTTACTGAGTAGTGAGGCAACTTACCGGAGGTCGATTCTGGGGAAACATGGTGAATAGCGTGGTTTGTTGCGGTTTGAGAATCGTCTGTTTCGATGCTGTGTTAAATGATGTTTCGAGAGACTTTGCGCCTTTCTCCAGGTCTCAGAAGAACATTTGGCCCTGTTTCGGCGGCGCCAGGCTCGGCTCGCGCATTCCTCGCTCAAGACTCCCTTTGTTCTGCTTTATCGCGCGATACAAGATGCGCCCAGTCCGGTATCGAGTCCCTCAATACGATGCACCTCGAAATATCAGAATGCACGCGCTCGGCCTTCAGAGCTCCCCCGCCCTTGATGTGCTTTACTAATGAAAATGATAAAGAAACCAAGTGGATGGCCAGCTATCGTGCTCCCAAGACGCGACACTCAACGCAGCCGCAGCTTCTTTTGTCTGCTTGTCTCTCTCTCCCTTTCTCTCTCTCTCTCTCTCCTCATCCGCTCCTTCCTTTCGGATCCTCAGCTGTTTTTCAATGGGACATGCGAGTTGTTTTCTTCAAGAGAAACGCATGCCCCCCCGTGCAAAAAAAAAAAAAAAAGAGAGAGAGAGAGAGAGGGCTTGGCTTGTGGTAACAAGAAGCAAAGGGTTAAATTCTCAAGTTACACTCATTTTAGGCTGCGGTGGAAGTAGGAACCCCTAAAATGCATGGATTGATTTGTTTATGTTGCCCTATGTGGGGCAACAGTAAACACGTGATTAGGAGAAATGATAGAAAATATGGTATAAGAATTGTTTGCATACATTTCATGTTAATATTCTGATATGACGACGGTAAAACTGCCAAGTACATATGCAAAGTATCAAGTAAAGCTGTATGACTAAAATACACAAAATATTCAAGAGAAATATTGGACATATTCAAAAATTCTGTGTTTGAATTATGAAAATGACTTATTTAGCTTTCACATACATGTTTTTGTCACATCACAACAAAATGGCTACCTGCATCTTGTTAAACACCAAACTTGATATGGCAGATAAAGCATTTCAAATATTCATATGAGTGTTTTTAAACGCTCTGTTTTGAGGAAAATGTTACAGTTTGGGCTTCAGAATTTAACATTTATATTTTAAGCCTTTACAAACACAATTTAGACATTAAAACATCTTTAAACGTCTGAGAATATCAATGCATGTTATCCACATTTGTTTACAAGTTGCCTGTTGTAAGTTGGTAGGCCCACAAAATTTCACAAACACAAACGTCAATGACGTCATATGCAAAACAAAATGCTAACAAACACATTAGTAACGGAATGGAAGGAAATTCATTGTAAAATACTACACACAATTTACCCAGTAATTAGGTTATTATCAAAGTACATTGAAATGGAGGATATCTGTGTTTACTGCAATGCAGATAAAGAGAGCCTTTGTCATTTATTTTAGAATGCAACATTGTAAGCAATTTCTGGAAGGATCTAGCCAAAATATTATCAACATGACAAAACTTAAAAATTTAATTTTATCTTAATTATATTATTTTTATTATGAAAACAAATCCAACCAAAGTCTTCCATATATTGTTAATTTCTTTATTTAATTGGGAAAAAATTACATACACAAA
Organism: Danio rerio; assembly: GCF_052040795.2. Taxonomy (NCBI): domain Eukaryota; kingdom Metazoa; phylum Chordata; class Actinopteri; order Cypriniformes; family Danionidae; genus Danio; species Danio rerio. Next base: position 22,236,658 of record NC_141042.1, on the reverse strand, counting down.
CAGAAATTTGCTAAGTCATTTCCCACATAACGTTTTTATTTTGTATCGAGTTTAACTTTTTTATTTCTACTGTGAAATTGTTTTTAAAAAGCAAAAATCTGAGATATGTATCACTTATTACAACACATTTTTGATTCCTCTGTTAATTTTTTAAATCATTGGATGAAGAAATGCTAAACTTTTTTTGTGGAGTTATTTATATTTGTTTATTTTTTTTTACCTTTGTTATATTAGTTTTTATGTTTCACCTTTTATGTTGTGGTGTATGTTTTTTCCTGATGATTTATGCAAAAAAAAGGCTTTTAGGTAATAAATTATAGGTGATGATCACCTTAAACAAGACTACTAAAAATCTCCTGAGCACAATATATAAACGCCGTATTTTGTGATGTGGTTTAAATATAGCAGCTCGTCTCTGTCGGCTATTCACACGTTCCTCTCACGTTCTCTAATTTTATGCACAGGACTTCGATTGAAAAATAAGGGTGCAGCTAACTGTACAATGATTGAATGAAATCTCCACGTGGGGTTTGACCCAGCCACAATCAACACTGGCTGAGAGATCCAATCGGAGCCAAGAACGCCCCACGTGGGGCTTGCTGACCGAACGCTGATTGGTGCGCGTCACGATTATAGAACCCCTAACGTCAGTCATGCGCTCAGAGCGCCCAAGAAAATCATTTAACCCTTTCGGTGCGCGCGGTGGACACATTTGAATTCACATTTCAATTCCTTTTGTGATGTAAAGCAGTTTTTTTTACTCTCCTCCTTTTTTATTACTTTAAATCGCTTTGCATTGTTTTACAGCGCCCACAATGAAATCCCACGGCAAGTGGTTTAAAACCAAGACCCATTTCCTATGTAAATCACTTTTTGTTATGATTTTTCCATCTGTCTTGATTCCTAAGATAGTAAGTCCGACATTAATTTTTTGATCTTTGATCTGAAAGACACATGAAACATTGCTTCGCTATAAAGATAACATGCTTCAGGGGGCAATAAGATCCAGCGAGTGACCTAAATCAAATCTCTGGTGTGTTTTGCTCTGGGTCAGGGACTACAGCTTAATATGCTCACAAAGGCATTATCTTATCGGAAGCTGCATGGAATATCTTGGATACAGTGTTAGGATTGGCGTTTTTGATGAACGTATTGATGCTTGTGATGAACTTATGCTCTAAAAAAATTATAGGGTGAAAAAAAACATTTGAGAAAAACTGATAAGACACAAATCTAAATGAAATTACTTTCATTGAATAAAATAGAAGACAAAAATAATAATTATATATATATATATATATATATATATATATATATATATATATATATATATATATATATATATATATATATATAAAATGCATTTTTCATTGTTTTAGTTAAAAAGTTTTTGGGGAAAAAAGTGTAATTTACCGAATTAATCGATTTTTACTTTGTACAAAGATGATTTTCAAGACAGATTTATTCAAACATACATTAAGGCTGTACTCACATTAGGTACAGTTGACTCGAACCAGGCCAAAGCCCGCTTGTCCCCCCTCCCATCTCCCCGACGGCCCGCGCTCACACCACAAACGGGCTTCGGCACGCTTACGTCATCACTGCTGCGCTGTTCAGTGAGAAGCGCTCTCTCACTCAGCAGCACAGTGGAGATTTCTCTAGTTATATTGTTTCAGTCGTTTGATATGCCGTCAAATATTTCGCCAAACAGCCCTTAGGGATGCGGGGACACGCAGTCAGATATTTCGCTGAACAGATTTGCCACTTTTGGCGCTCATAAACAATCATAAATCTCTCGTGCTGCAGGAATGAGGAGGTCTGCTGAAGGAGCGCAGCTGTCGTGCAGTGAGGGGTTTGCGTCTTTAATAAACTACGGCAGTTTGCGATCACTGAACAGTAAGAATGATTAATAAATCCATATGAAACAGTCCCTTAAAAGTCACGTCTCGCTTTCAGTTTCGGGCTTTGGCGCGTTTTGCACTCCAAGTGAACCGGGCTCAGGCACACCTCTTCCAACCGGGCCAGGGCCACCCAAGTGAACCGTGCTTAAGCCCGATTCAGCGCACTCACAGTTATCAAACGATCCGAGAAATGGGCCTGGGCACGGTACGGATGGCATAGTGTGAGTAGGCCCTAAATGATGAATACAATGTATTCATTCATTTTCTTTACTAACTAACAGTACACATTAGGTAGGTTTCCTGAGGTAAATGCAACATCTTACAAGCAGTTTATTCATGGTCGAAACACTTATTGATTTCATTAAGTCCTTTTATATCCTTAAGCAAACCTTCTGCTGTTCATTACAGATGCACCAAAATGATTTTTCCTTTTTATTGGCTGATATGATACCAATTTCAACTAAAAAAGTCTGCCAATTCTGATACAGATACCAATGTTTTGGTCAAATGCATAGAATAATCGCAAGTTTGTTTTTTTCCTATTAAATTTGACTAAATATGAATTCAATACATTTAATAGTCCATTTCAGGAGAGACACAAGTGTAGATAAATAAAATATACTATATGAAAATCTTCAAAGGTGATTTTTGCTCTTCAATATTTCTTTAAATAGCATTAACTTTTATTTGACATGAAATATGTATTTAAAAAAACTGAACAAATAAAAAGCCAGAGCTGTTGCTATATGTAAACTCAAAAATATAGTGTCTACTAACTAAAAAGTAAACATCTGTTAACTTCAGCCAAAAATAAACTATTCTGCTAGCCAAAACCTAAGCCAGTCTGTTAACTTAAGCCAAAAACTAAACTAATCTATTTCTATTTTATAATTAGCAAACTAGTTGTCTGGTAAGTTTAGCCAAAAACTAGTCCGCTAACTTTAGCCCGACTTAGCAGACTAGTTTTTGTGTGTAATTAGCAAACTAGTTGTCTAGTAAGTTTAGCCAAAAACTAGTTTACTAACTTTAGACAAAACCTAAGTTGATCTGCTAACTTTAGCAAAAAACTAAACTAGTCTGCAAACTTTAGCCAAAACCTAAACTATTCTGCTAACTTAAGTCAATAACTAAATTAGTCTGCTAGCTTTAGCCACAAATTAAGCTAGTGTGCTAAATTAAGCCAAAAACTAAACTATTATACTACCTTTTGCCAGAAAAAAACTAAGCTAGTCTGCTAACTTTAGGCAAAAAACTAAGCTAGTCTGTTAACTTAAGCCAAAAACTAAACCAGTCTGCTAGCTTTAGCCTAAAACTAAGCTAGCCTGCTAACTTTAGCCAAAACAAATTATTCTGCTAACTTAAGACAATAACTAAACTAGTCTGCTAACTTTAGCCACAAACTAATCTAGTCTGCTAACGTAAGCCAGAATTAACGAAACTAGTCTGTTAACTTAAGCCAAAAACTAAATTAGTCTGCTAGTTTCAGCCGTAGGCTGTTTCTCAAATCCAAGAACGCTGAGAACAGACTTGCGCTCTTGTGAAGACCGGTCTTGCCAAATTACCTCGGAAAAACAAACTCAGGAGACCGCAAGAACAGAATACGACCTGTGAGAAATGAGTTTCTGCGTTCCTCACTGGTTCTTCCTAATGGTCACATGATGACCTTCACGCATTTTTAACAGATAATTATTTCAACAGTGCAGCATTCATACAATGATTTATTGTTTTACCCTTTTCCCAATATGCATAAAGACCTTACAAATATATGTTGCACAATATAAATAAAACTGATTTTTATACAATTTTCAGCAAACTAACACCCCTAATGTGTTTATTCTTTTAGAATGATGTTCATGGTAATGTTTACTTTCACTATTTCACTTTACTCCTGAGAAAAAATAAATTATATCTCTGAACTTTAATAATCAACCTAAATTAAATGCTGCACTTTCCACCTCCTTTATTCGGCCGCAATGACTTCTAGGATTTCTCACGCAAGTTTTGCACTCAAGTCTGCATTGATGCATCCTCGATATCAGGAACACATCCGGGAACTTTCACACATCCTCCGTTTTTGAGGTCTTGAGTTTTGGAACTGAACTTTGGCAGTTGATGATGACGTTACACGAGAACACGAGGACGCAAGATCGATGAAGAACGCATATTGAGAAACAGCCAAAAACTAAGCTAGTTTGCTAACTTTCACCGAAAACTAAACCAGCCTGCTAGCTTAAGCCGGTTAAGTTTAAACTACTGCAATTTTGTTAGTTGCAAAGTAACAAAAATGTACAAAGTTGTACACACTACACCGGGATCTTCGACCTGTGAAAACTGAATGCTTTGTAAATGACCTCTTTTCAGTTGGGAAATGCTGCTGTTGTATTTTCATTGCAAAATGCTGTTTAAAAAACACACTAGTGTAAATTTAGTCTGCTAGCTCTAGCCAAGGCTAAGTTGAGGAGATTGTAAAGTTAGTTAAGGAGACACGGCTTTTTTTATTGTATGTTAATGCAGGAGCTTTATCTACGCTTAATTAACTGTTCAAAATACACATTTAACAGTAAAATCTGAGAAATGCTAAGTAAGCATTGCTATTTCAGTCAACGATTTAGCCTAAATCATTTCGACATAAAAAATAATTCACAAAATTTCATCTTTAAAATAAACGACAGCCGTTTTCAAGCACCGTCGTGACATGAATAGTATAAATTCGCAAACCCTTTGGGTGTAAAGAAATGCAAAAACGCAGGAGACATTTATTAGTATTCCAGTGGCACGACCCCTTTAGCTGGGCTCATAATTAGAGAGGCAGATATTGAAAAAGCAATTTTCCCACTGTAGAAATCACTACCTGGCAGCAGTGCGGCTGAAAAACAGAAAGAAGGGATGCGGAGGAGGAGAGAAAATAGAGGGAAGGAGGAGTGTAGAGGGATCTGCTTAAAAGAGAGATACAGATTTAGAGGATGTATGGGGACTGGAAGGGGGAGGGAGGGTCATTATTGCCATTTTTTCCCATGAATTTTAATGCACAGAGCAGGTCTCTTGGCCACAGCGGTCCGTATGTATTGGAAATAGTCATAAGCGAACCACATATTAGAGTCATGCTGCAGGATGCAAGATATATGATGTTCAGTGTGCGTGTTTGGGAAAAAAAATAAGCATTTGAACTTTTATAAGGTATATGGTCATGGTCAATATCTCCACTTTTCCGTACAGGCGAGAGAAGCTTAAAACATGTTTCCTTTCAGGCCAAGGAAAAGCCAACAAAAGGCGTTTTTATTCTCGAAAGTGTTTGACATTATTTATTCCAGAGACGTCCTTCAGAAGTAGCAAACTTGATCAATGATCTTTCCCGGTAATTCACTTTCACTTGCAGCCCACACAATATTGCAACAACACAGATATGAGCATTTTGAAAGCCAGAGAAAAAAAAAACAAGATGTTACTGGGAAAATAGGCTTTTAGTATTCAGAACTGATGGCTAGAAAGGGGGATATTTAAAGGGACATTACTGGGAAATAATCACAACTATCCTCATCCAAAATAAAAAAATTATATTTATACATAATGTGTGTGCGCGTGTGTGTGTGTGTTATGTATATATATTAAGTACATAGAAATACACATGTGTGAGTGTTTTAAAAATTTTTGTGTTTCTATTTAGATATAAAATACATATAATACAAATTAGGGGCAACACAGTGGTGACACTTCGGTTTTCCCCAAAGTCCAAAGACATGGGTGAATTGAATAAGCTAAATTGGCCGTAGTGTGTGTGTATGAGAGTGTATGGGTGTTTCCCAGTGTTGGGTTGTGCCGGAAGAGCATCTGCTGTGTAAAACATATGCTGGATAAGTTGGCATTCCACAGAGGTGACCGCTGATTAATAAACGGACTAAGCCGAAAAAGAAATGGTTAGCAGGAGGAGGTGTCTGTTAGGTTTTATTAACTCTTGTAAAGCCCTTTTCCTGATCTTTCTGAATGAAATGCCTATTTTACTACATCCATTCAGCTTGTAGCAGAAAAAACAAGCCACGGCCACTGTTTTGTCAGTTAATCTTACGTTTCTTTAGGAAATTTCACAATACGAAAAAAAAAACACGGTCGCAGCTTCCGGTTCATGTGGACTTTAAAATGACAAGTTCTTAGAAATGCTACTTTTGTTTATGATAGTTTTGTTCGCAGTACTCAGAAATTGTACAAATTATTTAAAAAGTAACGTTTAAATAAAATCACATTGAAATTAGAAATAATAAATAAAGGGCCGATCACACCAAACACTTTTTTTAAAATGGCAAAATGGCAAAAACCGGAGGGGCAGCAGCCGGTTAAAACGTGCAGGGCGTGTAAGCAGTACGCAAAACGCTCACAGCTGTTAGTGAAGCATTAAAAAAAGGAGCCTCTTAACGCAAAAAAAAAAAACGTGTTTGGTGTGATCGACCCCTTAATAACATTTTGTAAAACATCCTTTGAAAAAAAAAAAACAGCTCATAAAAACTTTTTTTTTTTTGTTGGAAAAACAAACAAAATTGAGTGTAAATATCCTAATAAATAAAAACTAACACATTTTAGGATTAATTTGTACTAAGGTAAAACAAAATAAGATAATAGGTTTTCCGAGAACATAATATTTCCCTATTTTATGTCATGATTTCGTAATACATTTGCTATGTTTACTATTCATGACATTCCAGTAGATGGCGATGTCATTTTTATAAGCAAACACTACATATGCACACACATGATCCCATTCACCTTATTTGTCCTATTGACCTTATTCTAAAATGCGGAAGTGCGCCTGTTTTCGCGATTGTCTTAGAACTTCCGATTCAGTCGCCTATGGGAGAAATGACTCGGAATAATAAACGGCAGAAAATGGCCAAACTACTTGCTCAACAAACAAATGTTTGCATGACTACACAGACCAAGTAGCATAATATAATAAGAAAATATTAAATTGCAACATCAAGCAGCGTAACGAGCTGTTGTTAACGTCAAAAAATGAATGGAAGTGAATGTGACCGGAAGTCGCGAGACAGAAAGATTCAAATGGCAGCGCCCGCTCGACAGCTGAGAACAAGGTAAATACCAGAGGATGCAGCCATTTAAATCTTTTTGGCTTGAGACTTCCGGTCTCATTCACTTTTAATTCATTTTTAGACGTTAAAAACAGTTTGTTATGGTGCTTGATGTTGCAAACTGATATGTTCTTATAATATTTTTCTGCTTTGTTTGTATAGTCATGCAAACACTTGTTTGTAGAGCAAACTACAAACTTGTCTGTGGTTTATTCTTTCTAGTCATTTCTCTTATAGGTAACTGAATCGGAAGTTAAAACAATTGCAAAAATGAGCGCACTTCCGCTTCTTTAGAATAAAGTCAATAGTCCAGCATAGTTGTTTTGGTTGTCAAGTACTCACACCATTACTAACAGAAAGCATAAAATGACAATCATTTTCAAAAAAAAAATGTTTTTTTCAAGTTTATGCAGAGATGATAGAAATTTCAAAAAATAAATTTGTGTGAGCACGGTCACAGCAAGAAGGTCGCTGGTTTGAGTCTCCGCTGGATCAGTTGGCATTTTTGTATGCAGTTTGTGCAATAGATTAATAAAAAACTAAATGGGCCATAGTGTATGAGTGTTTCAACTGTGTAAAACAGATGAAGAATAAGTTGGCGGTTCATTCCACTGTGGCAACCCCTGATGAATAAAAGGACTAAGCTGAAGAAAATTTTCAGAAGTTTCCCCTACAAATACCATTGCTTTTAAATGTGTCAAAAATGCAGTAAAAATATTTTTACACTATTTTACACTACACTAAAATTCACATTTTTTTTTTTGTTTCAGTCTGTTTCAATCTTTAAGGATATCTTTAAGGATTAACTGGATATTAGCTAGTGTGCTCCAAAACAGTGACAAAATTTGCGTTTAGAAGATAAAAAACAAATATAAACATGTACAATTTGTCATTTCCACCTAAATCGATCAACGATTTTTTCAATTCTCATAAAATCTTGACCAAACAAATACTCTCTAAAATCATACATGCCCCACGCCCTTTCAGGTGCTTTTCATTTGATGCGCTTGAGCTCAACCACTCTCACTTGCAAAACTGTGATGATTCGAAATGCTATAGGCTGTTTTTTTTTTTAACGGAGAGGAGCTACACTACGTCCCAACCTTTCTAGTTTTCCAGTTAAGATTATGTCAAACATAGAATAAAAATGCACATTTCAGAGCACTTCACGGGACCTTTAAGAATTAAATAATAGCTTTTAAACCACAATCAAATTTTCATACAAGATGAATATTCTAAAAAACAAAAAGTGACAGAAATATTTCTTTATCACAAACACAAAGCTTTTAGTTTCGCCTTTCCTCGAACAGTTCACATGCTAGATATATGGTTTCACACACTCGACTGCAAACATACCTGTGCACATATATCAAACTGACAGCAGTGTCTTCACTTTCTCCAATTACAGGACTATATTTAGGCCCGAAATGGTCACTTATTCAGCGGCGGAGAGATAATTTGTTTGCATTTGTGTTGGTGCTTTGCTCTCGGCGTGACACTTGTGGTACTTGACTCTCTGCTTAAGGATTTGTCGCGATATATGCACTTAGCAGAATGTGACCTTGCTAAGAAAAGCACTTCATATAAATGTAAACCTGATGCAAAAACATCCACTTTTGAATAATCTTAACAGCCAAAAGACTAAAGGGCCATTCAATGACAATGACTACAATGATGTTGTAAAAACCATACTAAAATAATAATTCCATCCTTTTTTTAAGAGCTTGAACGTTTAAAGTAGTAGCAGTTTTTTTTATTGCTAATAGTTACAGTTCTTAATTATTAATGGGTCTTAATGAACAAAAATGGGTAAAAGTCTGTTTACAATAAGAATTATAACTGAAAAGTAAACTATTTTATCAATAGACAATAGCCAGCAGGCACAGGACGTCAATATGATGTCAGATTGATGTTGTACCCTCGTCATCGGGACGTTACATTTTGTCTGTAAATGAAAATTGGGTTGACGTCAGAACCCAACATCAGGCCAACGTCCAACCTAAAATCAACCCAATGTCTAATGATGTTACAGCTTGACGTTGTGTGGGTGTTACCATTATGACGTCTATCAGATGTTGGATTTTGGTTGCCATACCTGATGAATAAGTGTCAGTATATGACGTCAATATGACGTTGGTTTAAGATGTTGGCTCGATGTTGGATTTTGGTCACTTTCCAACACAACCTAAAATCAACAAAATATCAACGTCATTTTACATCGTTATTGCACATCATAATAACGTCCTGACGTCATGACCTAAATCAATCAAATCAAGTAAATAAATCAAATCAAGACTAATATTAACGTCTCATGTAGTTGTGTGCCTGCTGGGTACATTTACAGCAATGGACAATATATTCTGTTAATTAGAAGTGTGCTCTACAGTTTTGTCTATCACTTTAAATTCTAAGACTGATTCTGATTGGCTGTCTGTTTCACCATTTACTTGGTTTGTGAACAATTGATTTTATTACTTCAGTTTTGTTTAATATAGAAAGGATACAGCTTATGACGTCACAGTGGTGCAGTGAGTAGCACGATCACCTCACAGCAAGAAGGTCGCTGGTTCAAGCCTCGACTGGGTCAGTTGGCTTTTCTCCTTGTGTTTGCGTGGGTTTCCTCTGGGTGCTCCGGTTTCCCCTACAGTCCAAAGACATGTGGTACAGGTGAATTGGGTAAGCTAAATTGTAGTGAATGAGAGTGTATGGATGTTTCTTAGTGATGGGTTGCAGCTGGATGGGCATCCGCTGAATAAAACATATGCTGGATAAGTTGGCGGTTCATTCCACTGTGGTGACCCCAGATTAATAAAGCGACTAAGCTGAAAAGAAAATTAATGAATAATGAGGATACACCATATGACTATATCTTAAAACAAACCCCCCACCCAAGTAGACTTATTCTACATTAACAGAAGTCAGAAGATTGCTATAAAAAACAAGAATAATGTTAAACCAAATAAAGAGTAGAAGTTTTAAAACATTCAAATAAATGACTATTACACATTGAGATACATAAAGTACACATAAACAGAAAAGCTGTACATTAGAAGTTAGAAACAAAAGATTTGAAAACATCAAGCAGTATAATCCAAGACTTAACAGTTTTTGACTGAGCTTCATGTGTGCACACTGTTTAAAGTTCCATACAAATAATGTCCAGCAATGATAGGCCCCATTGACGTCTACTCATTATATGAGGAGGGATCCATTAATTCATTTTCTTTTCGGGTTAGTCCCTTTATTAATCCGGGGGCGCCACAGCAGAATGAACCACCAACTTATCCAGCACGTTTTTACGCAGCGGATGCCCTTCCAGCTGCAACACAAGGGAGAACATGCAAACTCCACACAGAAACGCCAACTGAACCAGCCAAGGCTCGAACCAGCAACCTTCTTGCTGTGAGGCGACAGCACTATCTACTACACCACCAGACCACCACCAGACCACTATCTACTTCTATCTACTATCTACTTCTATCTACTTCTATCTACTTTCACCATTTACCAAAAAAAAGTAAAGTGTTTTGTCCACTTTACTATGGAATATATTCATTCATTCATTCATTCTTGTCAGCTTAGTCCCTTTATTAATCCAAGGTCCCCACAGTGGAATATATATACATAAATTCTTAAATGTACAACGAAAAACGACAAACTCTTTACATTTTTTTAAATTATATATATATATATATATATATATATATATATATATATATATATATATATATATATATATAATTTTATACATTTAATTATTTCCATTTTATTTATTTCTACTTTCATTTGTGACAATAAAACATCAAAATATGAGTGAAATTATGTTCAGTGTTGTTCAGTTTTAGAAAAACAAATCTGTAAAAATGAAACAACACTTATTTTGACCTGTATTTATCAAAATAAATCAAAGAAAATTACATTTTTACTATATTTTAAATATTTAGCTGGCAAATAGATAAAACCTAGCAATCTGAAGGTCATTGATTGGCCCAAGGCCCACTTTTAAAAAACCACCCCTTTAAATTTGCGTCTTTTAATGTGTCGTCAAATATTTTGTTGTTCTAAATCTGCCTGCCAAGATATTGTGGTGTATAAACGAATGTTTCCCTGAATGACATTTCTCTATAAAACAGTTGTATTACTAATTACTAATTTTATGCTCAGAGGAAAAAAACATTAAACAAAACACATTCTAACATATGAAAAACAACCTCTCTAAGTGTGACACTAAGCACTCGACTTGATCTGCTAATTATCGCAATGTCTACTAATGAAAGAATGTGACCTTGCTATGAATGTGCTCAAGATAAATATAAAACTGATGACTCATCAGCTTTTAAATAAATATATCAGCCATAGAAAAACTAATGAATGAGCAACAATGAAAGTCTATAGCGTAGAGTGTGTCTCCAGGCCAGAGTGGAGGTGACTGACGGCTAGACAAGACTGTGCTGTTGTTGTGATCCCCTCTACACACACACAAACACACACACACACACACACACACACACACACACACACACACACACACACACACACATACACACATCCCTCACAGACAAGCCTCATGTCAGCACGGAGACGGCAGGCTGATTTATTGGATTCTCCTCCCTTGGGATCCTCCAATTCTCCCCCCATCCATCCATCCATCCATCCATCCCTCCTCCTCTTTCCTGCTTTCCCCAGGGGGCAGAGAAGGGGTAATGACCCACATCAGCATCCAAACACACACACACACACACACAGAAACAATTGTTCAAGCACATTTGCACCCTTCACAGGATATCAAACCTCGAAATTTGAAATTCCATCGCAGCAATTATTCAAGCCATAATTAAGATGATTCATGCTGACAAAAAAAGATGCTTCAACCTGAAAGCAAGACGGTGCATTTGCATATAGAGATAAGTCTGCTATTATCATAGATGTATTAATTTTGTTGTTGAATGCATGTCAGTTTTGTCTTTATTTGAGCCCGTTCGTATCCAATGCTGCATTTCTGATCAGTTTTTATGAGTCAGCAGATTAACGGATTCATAATATCGCCTTTGAAACATTTTACAATGTTGTAATTTGGTTGCAATTAGGTAACGTTGTAGTAAAAATTATTTAAATAAATTCTAAAACATTTTTACTATTGAAAATTCATTCATTTAATTACCTTCTCGAGCTGCCATACTTAAATATATTGTTATTAAAATTAAACATTTTCCAAAAAATACCATCACAATATTTGGTATTGCGATATTTTATATTTTATTCTGCAATAATTGTTGCGATATGAATACAGTTTCACAAGATGGTTTGAATAGTTTTCTGGGACGTTTAACAGTATGCAGGTACATAAATTTAAAAAATCACAATGCAAAATATGATTTTCTTATGCTTTTTCTCATTTCTAGACTAAATATCTAAAGATTCTTAGATTAAGAACTTGTTTTGAACTTCAGAAGACATAAGCTAAAATTAAGAGTTTTCTTTAAAATGACAAGCTAAATTATCTTCCTGTGGGATAATAATAATAATAATATTATATAATAATATAATAATGATAATGTTAAAAAATAATAATCATTTTTGCATAAATCGTATAAATTCTGTATAAATACAATAAATAAATACAATAATTAATTTTTGGCTCATGTTCAACTATAATCCAGACTCAACATTGCATATCTTTGCTATGTGACTATTGCAGATGTGCACACTGCGATATCGATGCTAAAACGATATATTGTGCAGCTCTAATACCAATATTATATAATTTATAATTTATATACAATTAATTAATTTATAATTTATATAATTATATAATTTGTTTTTACCAAAACTAAACCACAGCAAACTGCAACTTATAAAAGATGCTGTATACAGGTGTCAAAATAATGTAATGATGTCTAATATAAATAACGAAAGAAATGTTTCTAAATACAAAACCAATACACAACCATTTGTTTGTGTGTGTGTGTGTGTGTGTGAGCTTGACCAGCCTGGTTTAAGCTAGACATAGCTTGTTATAGCTGGGCTTTCAGCCTGATAGGTTGGTCAATCTGGATTTAGCTGGTCATCTCCCAGCCTGACCAGCTAATACCAGGGTGGAAATGGCTGGAAACCTGAAAAAGTCAAAACAACCTTTAAAACCAGGCTGGTGACCAGCTAAAACCAGCTAACCAGCTTAGGTTGGTTTAAGCTGTTTTTGTTAAATATGTGGTCAGTTTTTATGAGCCAACTGGTTATATTTTGAATAAAAATGTAGGCAATTTAGTGTGTTAACATTTTAATTACTTATTTTACATTTATTTGTGAATAAAAAATTGATATTTAAAAAAATGTTTAGGTGACATGGAGCTCAGTGGTTAGCACTGTCGCCTCACAGCAAGACGTTGACCACACAGAAATGATCATTAGTTGGCATTACTGTGTGGAGTTTGCACAAGGATGCACACGGATGTTCTCCGTGTTTGCATGTGTTTCCTCCAGGTACTCCAGATTCCCACACAGTCCAAAGACATGTGTAACAGGTGAATTAAGTAAACTAAATTGGCCATAGTATATGTGTGTGAATGAGTGTGTATGGGTGTTTCCCAGTACTGGGTTGCAGCAGGAAGGGCATCTGCAGTGTAAAACATATGCTGGATAAGTTGGCAGTTCATTCCGCTGTGGCAACTCCTGAAGAATAAAGGGACTAAGCCGAAGGAAAATGAATGAATAAAAAATGTTTTCAATTTGACTTACAAGATAAACTTGTTTTTTTTTTTTACATATGTCACAAATTATTATTAAATAAATATTGTTTTGACAAATTGCATCACATTATGATGTTATACCACCTGAATTAGTCTTGTTATTTAAAAAAGTCATTGATTAAATACGATCAATGATATCGATCTATTATCTTTTGTTTGTTGTTTCAAAAGGGACAGCAGTATCACTTGATGTTTTCTACATTTTTCAAATGTTTCATTATTTTATTGATATTTTCTAATGTGTTTGTGCGCCCACGTGTGTGTTAATTCTAATCACTGCAAATGCCCTAATTTGCTTCTAATATAGATTGCAATCACTAGAATAACGGTAAAATGTGCTACGAGCTGCCCCCTTCAGGTACATATCAGAATTGCAAAGCAGGGCGTACAATTAAAATCAACTGAAGAGGCTTTTATGAACTGACATGTTTTCCGTGGGTGTAACTGCAATTCTCACATTTTGCTTCATATTTTCACGTCGTTTTAATCACAGTTGGTACAGCTTAATCTCGAGAACTCGTGTATAAAACGAGCTAGCGAGTTTGCTAACGTTAGCTTAGCTCGCGGTTATTTGTTGTGTCGCGCTAGATGTTGTAATGTCTTTATTTATTTTTATTTATCTCGAATACATTTTAAGAAAATTGAGCTGATTTGTTTGTCAGAGGTAGCAAGGGTTAATGAAATGCTATTTCTAGAACACAACATAGAGGCAATTCTGTTGGGGAAATGTCTGCCTATAAATGTGTGTACGTTCTGTGTTTAGAAATATTTTCCCTTGACTCACCTATTCAAGCACGTGGTTCTATGGTGTAATGGTTAGCACTCTGGACTTTGAATCCAGCGATCCGAGTTCAAATCTCGGTAGAACCTATATTTTTGCTCTTATTAACCTGCGAATAAGAAAAGTCAGAAAACAGCCGGTAGAAATAAACGAAATTAGCCGCAAAACGGTAAACATGAAGGAGCTTCTGTTCCGTTCACCGTTGTTTTGAGGGTTAGCATACTGCTTACTACATACTCCATACTACAGTTTGAAGATTTAAAAGTAAATGTAATATATTTTTATTTAATTAAAAACAGTCGGCAGTATTTATTTTTTAACAAAACATTTAAAACATATATTGCTATATTTTACGATAGTCAAACAGAACTGATTATAATCAGAGTTCTGCAAATTGTGTGCATATGATCTCTCACGGATAGAGTTGAATTGTATTTTAAAGTAGATACATATTCACTTTTTGTTGCCTGACTACAAAATAATGACTCCTAAACTATCCATAAAATAAAACTCCCGCCGGAAAATAAAAATAATAATAATTAGCATTATCTTGTTATCATGACTAGCAAGGTGTTATACTTTAAATGTCCAGGAGACGTCAGTATATGATATATGAAATCTGGGGGAAACACCTAACAAATGTTTGGACCTCATAAAAATTCTGTGAATTATTTTACATATTAAATAAACATTTTCTATTTTATCACTTCAAATGTATTTCACTCATGTGATTTAAAATATAACTATCAGCATAATTATTTCAATCTTAAGTGTAATTCTAATATGACTGATAATCAAGAAGATTAATCGTTGAAGGTGATTGTCATCCATTTGGATGAAAAAATGTGATAAAGAATATTATTTAAAAAAACTTTTATTAATCAAGGATACATTAAAATGATCAAAAGGGACAGTAAAGACCTTTAAAATATTTGAAAATAAAAATGCTGTTATTTTAAACTTTGGATTCTTCAAAGCATGAGAAAAAATTAATTATTAATTACACTTTAGAAAATACTAGGTTGTCGTAACCTAATATTGGGTCAAAATTTGACAAACGTCACTTTTTTATTATCATTTTTAAAAATGTAACCAAAATGTGACTTTTTAACCCAACAGTTGGATTTGTCCATATCTGACCCAGCATTGGTTTAACATAACCGATCATTTTTTAGTATCATTTGTATCATTAGTAATAACAAGAGCCATTATAACTGACTGATTACCAGTAATAACTGATCGAAAAAGAGCAGCAAATCAGCATTTTAAAGAAATTTTGAAGGATCATGTGACTCTAAAAACAGATTATCGATGCTGAAAAATCAGCTTTAAATTACAGAAATAATGTACATTATATATTATATTCACAGTTATTCAAAATGTAAATAACATAATATTTATATATATTATATAAAATATTAGTTGATAAGCAGATAAGACATTTTTTTGAAATGTTCCAAACTTTTGAATGGTGTGTGTATACACTCACAGGCCACTTTATTAGGTACACCTTACTAATAACCAGAAGAAACCAGTCTGAGATGATTTGCGCTTGTGTGTTCAGAGATGCTCTTCTGCATACCTCGGTTGTAATGAGTGTTTATTGTTGCCCTTCTATCAGCTCGAACCAGTCTGGCCATTCTCCTCTGACCTCTGGCATCAACAAGGCATTTGTGCCCAAAGAACTGTCGCTCACTGGATATTTTCTTTTTTTTTTGGACCATTCTCTGTAAACTTTAGTTTAAATTCTCTGTAATCCTAGTTGTGCGTGAAAATCCCAGGAGATCAGCAGTTTCTGAAATACTCAGACCAGCCTGTAAGAAAAAATGAGGACGACGTAGTAATCTCTATGAAGATTTTTATTCAGCATAGCAGTCTCAAAAAAACATGGCAGTACCTTGGGTTCAGCGGAGTCAGAATAAACCCCAAACATTTTTAGACTCAAACCTTTATACTGTTTCAGATGTTGCATTTAAAATTGCCTTCTGATGTTAAAGAAGTTGCTCTTTGCTATTGAGCTGTTCTCTCTGTGTCTCTATGTCAATGCAGTTTCCACACCATTGATGAATTGGTTCTCTGTGCACCACATCCAACCCCATTCTACAATTGTTGTCTGGCACCAACAACCACGCCACGTTCAAAGTCACTAAAATCACCTTTGTTCTCCATTCTGATGCTGGATTTGAACTGCAGCAGATCGTCTTGATCATGTCTACAAGCCTAAATGCATTGAGTTGCTGCCATGTGATTGGCTGATTAGAAATCTGCGTTAACAAGCAGTTGGACAGGTGTACCTAATAAAGTGGCCGGTGAGTGTATATATTTATCTCCTTGCACGCATGCACTCTATGTCCTTTTTTACTTTCATATTCCCTCCAGCACCAACTTTCTGAATCTTAAAATACTCAACTTCTCTTTTCTCTCCAGCCATAGTGCTCATATTTTTCCCCTTCACCCTATCTGAGCCCATTTGGCAAGTTAACAGACCCTGTATTTTCCAGGCCTGAGCCACTGCTGCCCATTCCAGATGTCTCTAGTGGATGCTTTGACCTCACCAGGAGCCAAACGTCCCATTAGAGTTAGCCGGAAATCTGGCCTTGAGGCTTATATGTACAACGTACGTGTCTGTAAATGATCTAAAAGTCTAAAATTCCACATTTATTAAGCCACTACGAGTATGTGTGTGAATGAACAGTCAAAGTGTTGTTATTTTTCAGAATATGAGGGAAACTGCGGTTGCCAGGTGTTCATTAAATCACGCATTTGTGTATCAAAGTTACTTCAAGTCGTCACGAAATCAAAAGAGACACAATTGGAATATTTTTCCTTTCACTCAAGTAAAACCTTTGGCTTGTTACACTGCTGTCAGCAGCTCACAAAATGTACAACGGTCCAATGTGTGTTACCTGTAATAATTCCACACAGAGCCGCAGAGAACAGCAGCAACAGTGAGTGAGTATAAATATATAAACCCATCCAGCCGATGGTGGGTATGGCCAGGAGCCAGACATCACTGACCCCTGGACTGAAAGAAGTGTAGTATTGTCTCTCTCTAGGCCTTCAGCTCTGTGTATTTCAAGTCAGCCGGCGGATCCCTCCAGGATTATTTGCTTTTGCCAGGATATATGCCACATGTGAGTCAGAAAAAAACTGCTTTCATCATTTCCTTAAAGGAAGGAAGCATTTTCTGGCAAATTAAGAATGATATAGAACGCAATTATAATTATTTGATATTTACAGTTGAAGTCAGAATTATTAGCCCCACTAATTGATTTTTTTTTTATTTTTTAAATATTTCCTAAATTATGTTTAACAGAGCAAGAACATTTTCACAGTATGTTTGATAATATTTTTCCCTCTGGAGAAAGTCTTATTTGTTTTATTTTGGCTAGATTAAAAACAGTTTTTAATTTTTTAAAAACCATTTAAGGTCAAAATTAAGCATTTTTTTCCCAATAGTCTACAGAACAAACCATCGTTATACAATAACTTGCCTAATTTCCCTAACCTGCCTAGTCAACCTAATTAACCTAGTTAAGCCTTTAAATGTCACTTTAAGCTGTATAGAAGTGTCTTGAAAAATATCTAATCAAATAATATTTACTGTCATCATGGCAAAGATAAAATAAATCAGTTATTAAAACTATCATGTTTAGAAATGTGTTGAAAAAACCTTCTCTCCATTAAACAGAAACTGGAGAAAAAAATAAACAGGGGGGCAGAAAACATGAAATAGTGATGAGTAATGGCTTATGAAAAGATTTGTGTGAATGGTCTTCAAAGTATGTGTTTTTTAGTCTAATGGTTTTGTTTCAGGATTGCAGTGTGTGAAAAATAACACTATTGTTTTATTATTAATTCCATAAAGCAAGGGAATACAAGACCATGTGTTGATTAATCTGGGAAAATAGATGAAGAAATACATTTAGAAATGAATTATATCACTAAAGTCACATGCAGATTAGCTTATTTATAATAATATAATATATAATAGAATAGAAATCCTTTGTAGCTGTTTCAGTGGGTTTATTTTACAAGAGTCTATTTTAATTAGCATTATACATTTTGTAACTACTGTATTTTATATTGTTTTTATGGAATGTCTGCAGCAATATGGTGATGCCTATAACAAATTTCCTGTCAAAGACAATAAAGTTTACTACTTCTACTACTAATAATAATAGCAAGGCACATTGTAAGCCAGTGTTAACATTTCCCATCTGGACAACTGGAATTTTACTCATTCATTTTCTTTTCTGCTTAGTCCCTTTATTAATTTGGGGTAACAACAGCGTAATGAACCACCAACTTATCCAGCGGTTCATTATGCTGTGGCGACCCCAGATTATTAAACGGAAAGCCAAAAAGAAAATGAATGAATGAATATTTGCTATATAACTGCCCCTCCAAGAAAAAAATTGGATTGCATTTCTTAACTCCTAATGTTGCTAGTTAACACACAATGCATTTTTAACACATCCCATAATTTCTAAAATATCAACCAAATGATTGATATGTACCAGAATTAATACGTGTATATGAAAAATAAAAAAATATAAAGTGTAAGACCCAAATAATCAAAATAAAACATTATTGAATAGTAAATCATCTTTTATTGAAGTGTACCATAAAATAGTTCAGATTCTCATTTAACATGTTTTCTTATTGTTTTTTTGTTTTTTTTACAATAAAACCAAAATTAAGTGTAGTAGTGTAGTGCAACAGGAATTTGTTTGTTTGATTTTTTGTAAACCAGCAATGCTGTGTGTCTTTTTTTAATTGACTTTAATAGTCATTATGTAAAACAATCAAAATATGGTCAACCGTTTGGTAGAGCAGGCAGTTAAAGGGTGAAATGTTCAAGATATCTTCATAAGCTTTTTTTAATGTTTGTAGATTTTTCTTAATTAGGATAGCCATAATATAGTATGGAAAGTAAGTCAGCATATAATTTGGGAAAAGGTTTTGAAGGGATACTGTGGATGCCCATCTTTTTTTGGGACACTGTACAATAACAAACTATTTTTACGTTACTCTGGGGGATAGATGTAGGCTTGGAGTAGACGTTAATTAAATACAATTTACCGGTTAATTTACTAAATAATATTAATAATCTAAATAATACAAAATAATATTATATCTAGAATACTTTTTTCTGATTGGACCGTCAAGGCATGGCAATAAGGCTATCAGCCTGTTCACTGGTGGAACTGAAACCAGTGTTCTGTCGATTTGTCCTACTTTGTCAGATTGTCCTCCCATTCAAAAAGTAGGTAGCGCATTTTAATGACGCAATATGCTACCCATCACATTTTGCTACCAGTGTAAATTTTAATGTGTAGTAGTGTTATATAAGCTGATTACCCTAACCTACCTTATCCCTAACCCCAACCTCAGGACCATTCCAATACAGTGCAGCATAATCTGGGTAGGATCAAATGTCAAAAATGTGCCGATTTTATTACATCTAATTTACTATTCATGCATTCATTTTCTGTTCGGCTTATCTCTTTATTAATCAGCGGTCACCACAGCGGAATGAATCGGCAACTTATCAGCACATGTTTTACGCAGCGTAATCTAATTTATTAATTAAACGTAATTATGTTTCAGTGTTTTGATAGATATTTTGTGTATTCTGACCTACAATTCCTGATTAGCTTGGTTACTATAAGTCAAACTATGCATCTAATTTGACTTTACTTTTAGGCTAATTGTAGAAACAAACAGAGATTTTACGAGAAAACTTGAAACTGAGATGAGAAACAGTCTTATGAACAGTTACGTTGTCTATTGGTGCTCTAGATCTGCCGGTTTCAGATTGTTCACTGTTGCCAACTATTTTCAATGAAAAGGCGCTACGCTTTGCTCGAGAAGTCGCTAGATTACGTCATACGTTAATTTGTATATTACTGACGTCATGACGTTTTACCATTTCTGTTTGTTTGACAGCCTATGGTTAATAAAGGGGTATTTATATTTGCACTACGCTTTATGTAAGCATGTCAATTTAACTAAATTCATTGCTGTTTGAATACAGTATATCATTGTAGATGTGCAGTGAATGTGCAGTAATCTCTCAGACGTAATAAACTCTAACAAGTTCTGAAACTCTCACTTAAAACATCTGTGATTGTGAACAAAAAAAGAATAAACCGTAAAATTAAATTGTTAATATAAAGGAGAAGCAGATTGGTTTGACTGTACAAGAGAAATACCTTCACACTGCCACTGCTAAATCCAATAATCATTTGCCGTCGATACGCAGAGGGGTGATCTGCTGTCAGGCTGGAGGTGGCAGAGACTGCTGTACGAGGACTGGGCCGCCTGTCAGTGCTCTGAGGCGGGGGAGGGGGATTATTTTGTTTTTTTTAAATAAATTTTTTAGTCTTATTATGTATTCAAAATTCCACTTCGTGAGTTGTTCTTTTAAGAAATTTCCACGGTTGTTGTAGCTACTAAATCATATGGACAGGAACAGAAATTAAGTTATTCAGATGTGCTTTCGAACTGAACGGTTCGAAAACGTGCAATAGGCTACCATAAAAGGCATGAATTCTACGCAGTTTTGCAACCTTAAAGGGCTTCACAAACTATTCAAATAAAATGGTTTATTGTTGCACAAATGTGTAAGCATTTTAGTGACTTTTCCACATTCAACATTATCTATTGTAGATAGATTGTTAATGACGATACTGTCGTTTACAAACTACAGCAGCACCGCCAGTATTTTGGAGCCATAGTATCGCGATGCTAAAATAGTACTGGAAAACCATGCAACCCAATTTGCATGTTCTCCCAGTGTTGGCGTAGGTTTCTTTTGGGTGCTCCAGTTACCACACAGTCTAAACACATGTGCTATAGACCTTTTTCTTAGAACGCAAAATTACCCATTATGCTTTGCATGTATGCGCAAGGAGAATGCTAGGAACTTCCGGTCGGCAGCTGATGAGTGTCACATTTGGACAGATTTGAAACAATAGTTTTAATCTATTTTACCTGCTTTTATTATCTTTGAACTAATACTGTTGTCCATCATCTCCTGGTCTGATTATTAAAAGAAATGCGATCTAATAGGATGGAAAACAGCTGCTGTGAGGCACTTTCCCCTCGTTGTCAGATGGCATCTTCTGCTGTTTAAATGAAGCCTCGTCATCGCTAAAGTCAACATTTTCTCTTTCTTTTAAATATAAAACCAGCCCAATCAAACGTGATGGTATGACTTACATACCTGTTAAGTTTCATGCCAGTAATCTGGTTTGCTCTATAATGCAATGAAGTATCGCGTGCGTGTTTGTGTGTGTCCAGAAACACACACACACACACACACACACACACACACACACACACACACTGTATTTCTGACGGCAGACACGTGAACTAGGGGAATATTTTTCTTTCACACTTGAACCACATCTGACAGATTATAACGGCTTTAACATACACATTTCTAAGTGGTGTGTCACAAAAACACTGTGTAATCCATTAAAAACGCCATTTTCGGAGTGCAATTTACCTATTGTAAACGATGTAAACGGAAGTTCTAACTATTCTACCGGAAGTCGCTGGTCGCTATGGCGCCCTCCATGCAGCAGCCAAGAAAAAGGTCTATAGGGGAACCGATGAACTAAATTTTTCTGTAGTAAATTTTTCTAAAAAACGTTGAGTTATTTATTTAACTCAATGGTTAAGTTAAACATATTTGGTGCTTTGTTGGGTTATTTTTAACCTTAATTAGGTTATTTATTAATAACTTAACCAGTTAAGTTAAATATTTGGTGCTTTGTTGGGTTATTTCTAACCTTTCTTTGCTATTTATTAATAAGTCAACCAGTTGGGTTAAAATTTTGAATTTCAACAAACAACTGATTTAATTGACACAAAACAGCTGTACTAATTTGCGTGCGTAATGTTGTTTTTGCGCTATAAAGTTTATTTAAGCTACAACACTATTTTGTTGTTATTTTCTAACAAATTACCTTCGTGTCATGGTTTTTATATCCGTTTCACCATCAAAGACCATCTTTTAGAAGTGTTTGGATGTGGTTAAAATGTATTGTACATTGTGGACACTGAGCTAAGCCTGCTGCAGCTGCTGGACGGTCTCTACAGCACAAAGATATCCATATTCTGCACATGATTTTCTGCTTGCACAGTTTATAACCGTCTGCTCTTTCTTCATTGTTTGTGATTCTTGATTTATTTGAACAAAAGAATCTGGAACTAAAATGAAATTGAAATAATGCATTTTCAATATTTTTGAATACTGGTATTTCTTTACACAGTCATATTTATAATATTAATAGTAGTACTAGTAGCATTGGTAAACCAGAATGGAAAAAAAACAGTTAATCAAAATAATCCAATGCATTGGGTTAAAATAACCCATAGTTGGGAAGGTGCTATAATAACCTATAGTTGAGTTATATGTTGGGATATTTTTAACCCAACTATTTTAACAGAGTAATGAAGGAAGATCATGTAAAGGGATGTGTTGCTTTAGTTTTCTGACCCTGATAAGGACATTTAATTTGGAGAATTTGATGTAAAAATGTCTAACAAATATTGTGAATGGTTTCTCTTTGCAATAAAAAACTTAAATAAAAAAAAAAAAAAAAAAAAACCTTGATTATGCTAAAAACCTGCTCTTTGTACAAAATGCAACGAAGAAGTAGGTACACTTTATCACTTATTATGGGAGTGCAATGAGATCCAAACATTTTGGAGGGTGATTCTTATCATGATTGGTGAATTAATTGAGGAAAATGTACATCTGGATCCCAAATTATGTTTATTTCATATATACCCTGTAAACCTGGATCTAAACACAAGCAAACACAAACTATTAGATTTTAGTTTACTCCAAGTGAAGTGTGTTATTGCTGTAAATTGGAAAATAAAAAATAAATAAAATCAAGGGCCATCCTGTGGCCAGTGGATTAAAGAAATGATCTTGCTCTGGAGAAGCTGACATACACTGTTAAAGGAAAATGACAAGATTTTTATAAAACATGGACCCCGTTTCAACACTTTCTGAACCATGTGGACCATGCAACATTTTTAGATGTTTGAGCTTTCAGACCCTTGTTGGTGTCTTCTAGTATTGTTCAGATGTCTTACATTTCAGCAACAATTAACAAATTTGTTTAAACAGTAACACTAGAAAGCTGTAAAACGCAAGATACAAAACTGCACTGAACATTGTTATTATTTATTTATTTTTTTAATTATGTACTGGTATTATTTGAATTTATGTAACTTATTTACATAATAATTTTCACATGTTAAACATTTGTCTTTTCACTTATTTATTTATTTAAGTATTTTGTTCTGTAGTTTAAACAAAACACATTAAATATATTTTGGGGGAAAAAATAACCTGCATTATATTAAAAAAGGAACTCAAATATTAATAGTTTTCAGAAAACGAAGATAAGGGAGTAAATCTAGCGAGGCTACTTATAGTGAGTTAGGATAGATCAGATTGGCTAACTAATGAGTGTAGATGGGAGGCCAGCTGCAGTCAATCATATCACATGCTCCTCTCGAAATTAGTTTGAAAATTTTTAATTTTTTAAACACTATTTTAAGGAAAAAAACTATTAGCCCCATCAAGCTAAATTTTGTTTCGATAGTCTACAGAACAAATCATCGATATACAATGACTTGACTAATTACCCCAACCTGCCAAGTTAAACTAAATAACCTAGTTAAGCCTTTAAATGTCACTTTAATCTGTATAGAAGTGTCTTGAAAAATATCTAGTCAACTAATATTTACTGTCATCATGACAAAGATAAAATAAATCAATTATTAGAAATGAGTGATTTCAACTATTATGTTAAGAAATGTGCTGAAAAAAAATCTGCTCTCAGTTAAACATGAATTAGGAAAAAAAAAAAAAAACAGGGGGCTAATAATTCACGGGGCTAATAATTCTGACTTCAACTGTATATCGCTTTACCCCCAAAACTTTAAATTAAGCAGAATAAAGAAAAGCGGACGAATAAAGGGTGTTTGTGGCCAAACTGAAGCAGGATTTTTCTTATCATTTCAGTGCAGTAAGTGAAATATTAACTAATATCGTCAGTAATACTGCTCTTTTACCAGCTGTTAGTCAAAATACTGCACCCTTTTCTGGGGTGCGTTTCCGAAAACCATCGTTAGCCAACTTAAAGATCGCAAGTTCTGTCATTACAAACATAGTTTGTTGATTAGCCGTTTCCCAAATCCATCGTTTCAACGAACATTTGCAAACTGCGTCACAAACTTTTGCACTTGCAACTACACATCTGGAGCTGTAGTCAGGAGAATAGTTGGCCCCCTATGCCCTATTTATTTAGAACATTTAAACTTGTAATATATATTTTTAAAAGCATCAAAGTCATCACTCTTGGGTGAAATTTGCTTTCAAAGTATTTTTACAGTTCAGTTTTCATGTTTCTTTATGTTTACTATTGTGCTCCCTTCGCAGTGCACTTTGAAAACATTGATGACATTTTGAACACAGCCGTAGCTCATAACGAAAGCTATATTGAAAAGCTATGATTTAAAACTGGAATTTATGTTAAGTCTCCAAAGCTTAAGAAAACAAAAAATATAGCATACGTTAATACCTTTAAATTATAGTAGGTTAAATGAGGTTATAAAATAATAACAACAACATCAACAACAACAACAACAATAATCATCATCATCATCATTAATATTATTATTAAAGTAGGATTTTGTTCATTTCCTAATTAATAATAAATATAAATTTTATTTTTCTCATAAATAGCCTTATTATTTATTTATTTATATGATTTAAATATGATATTAGAATAGGTGTTAGCTTTTGTAAGTGATTTTATATTTTAGAATAGAGTAATATTTTCAATAATATTTGTAAAGGAAACATAGGCCCTATATGTGCTGTTTACATATATTTCAATAAATATGGAAAGTGAGTGCATGTTTTTACCAAAACTAATATTGGATTTTATTTAAATGCGTGTGCGTGTAAAATAATATAATTTGTACAAAGAAATAATGAGGTTTTTCTCTGAAGAAGTAGTTCCTCCACCCCGTTTAGAACATCTTTATGGGCCTTTTATGTTATAACTAACATGGTTCAAATGATGGATCTGCGACAGAGAAACTACAGGTTTTGGGAAACACTCGTCACTACATCTGTCTTTTCGGAAACGATGCATCGTACGATGACAGTTTAGCAGCGAGTTACATCGTTGTTTGGGAAATGCACCCCTGATCAATAACTCCTATATGATTGAACAGCTTGTACATATTTCCCCATAGTATAAACAGCATAAATAAACAGAAAGAGTATTCAGTAATATGTTCATCTTACCATTCAGATTGTTGTTTGTTTACATCTGAGTATCGCCAATATGGTCGCACATACAAACGGTCTATAAATGGTCAGTTAAACCCGTTTTCAGAAGGAAAATGGTGATATATAAAGTGAATTGAGCTCTCGGAGTTGAGTCCAGAGCTCACAGCATAACTATAAAAAGTGTATGAGCTGATCTGGAGGAGTGAGGACTGCGTATTTGTCTCACTATTCATTACTGACTTTAGCTGACTGTTTAATGAGTTTTTTTCTCACAGACTGATTGGTGCGATTATTCATTTACAGTGGTATGAACCATTATAGGGGTGGTCAAATGTATATTTATATTATTAATTAGATGTTTAAATAAATTTTAATAGTTAACATTATTATTACAAATACAAAGCAGAGTAAATTATTTCTTAGTATTAAAGAGCTGAACCACCAGTGTTGTTTTGATGTCCTTCAGGGGGGATCAAGCGTTAATTAGAGTGGTCAAACCCCCCTGTAATTCGCGCAAGACACAATTAAGTCTCGGTTATCGACTAAAGACAAAATACGTTGATTACACACAGCTCCTTAAAAAAAAGGTATTGACTGCTTCCATATGTCGCCTTATAAAAACAACAGCTCTTCAGAGTCAACTACAAATGAAAGCAAACATTATGACATCCTCGACACAATTCTGAAGATACATCCTGGTGAGTCCAACTTTGCACTTTTGAACAGTGTTGTGTAGCCTATTTTAAGGTTGTGGTAAGACAAAATGTCTATAATTGAGAGTGCAAAACAAAAAGCAAATACGATAGAAAAAAAAACTGAGCCAATGTTACAAAAAAGCTCTGTAAATTAGTTCTTGGAGACGGCAACAATAAACAGCTAAAATAGCTCTAATGACAGTGTTGTGAATGACAACCAGCCTACGATCTTCTCCAAACCAATAAAAAAAGAGAATTATGATAGAATGGCTTTCACTGATACTTTGCCATCTTCTGAAGCTCAATCCTGCATGAGCAGAGAGGCGTCAAGCCAGATGGAAACCCGCAGAATAACAACTTAGGGTAAAAAAAAAAACTCAACCATAGAATAACTTTTTTTTTCTTGTCTTGCTATCTACGTTTAGGAACACAAGGCTGGAATAGATGGAATATTTCTTAACATACAGTGAACAGACCATATATAATTTAATTATATTAAATATGTAATATCATTTTATGTATTCTTGTCTTGTCAATTTGTGACGAAACTTACTGCTGCTTGTTTTAGTCAGAATTCAGATCTCAGTTTTGAAATATTAATAAAATAACAATGTTAGAATGAAAGATACACATTTAGGTAAAGTCAGTGTAGTATAATTATATGGGTTTTATTAATGTATTTTTTAATTACAATAAAAAAAACTATCAAAATAACTGCCTCAGTTGTCATGATTTGTTCCGCGATTCAGTTGTTCCCAAAACGTCCTTACTTACACTTGTGAAATGGAGGAAGAAACTGATCCATGAGCTGTGTACTGTCAAAGTCCCATACATCAATAGTCTATTCTGATCTGTCCTTTAACAAACGGCCGACGAATCCCCCATTGCAGGGTCGATTATTGCATTATTCACCAGAACGTTCACACGTTAATGGTCACTCATCTTCAGTCATGATCAGTCCCACGCACACCCGCACTCTGCTAGTGTCTGAATGGAAAGGACATCGCGACAGAAATAAGATCCAATGGACAGCCAATCACGGTCACTCCAGAATGGCTATATTGTGGGGCTGTTGCTGGGCGCTGCTGTTGCCATGGAACATTCTATTAAGTGTCGCCTCTTGGTCATTCTTAGCTCTTTGCAGGAAGCTTTTGACCCATGTTACTGACAAATTAAAATACTTCTGCATATACCCTATTATATTTAAATGGACATAATACAATGTAATTAGAAAAGTGTGTTTAAATATCAGTATCTTGGCAATGACATTGGAATTGTTGGTCTGATTGAACCCTCAAAACTTAATTCAATATGAAAACAGATTGATCTAATTTATAGTCACGTGTAAATACCCTGTCAGAATTGGATGCTTGGCCAGGGCAATGCTGAACTGAAAAGGAAAGTGGCTAATGCAGTTAGAAGAGAACATGGCTAATGTAAATAACATTTGCAAACCAAATAAGATAAGAGCTCTACCACTTCTGGCTGATAGGTTTTTTACAGGATGTAAAATTAAGGTTTACATCTGGACCCATGTGTGCTCATGCCTACATAAACATATGTTCTATTGACAGTACTTAGGATTAAAATACGCTAACTGGATAGGCAAACATTTAAGGCTGCTTATTTACACAAATGCATTAAAAATGTCTTTCTGGCATGCTTTCCAACATTAATTCCTGAAAACGTTCAATAAACAAGGCAATGTGGTGCGCAATAACCAAAAAGCAGATTATTACAAATATTTAATAGGAATGTAAACAACAGTTCACAAAGTAAAATGTTCAATAAAGCAATTCTTTTTAAAATGCAAAACTTGAAAATAAATGAGCATAAAAGGCTTGCAGATGCTGTAGTGGTATCTGACGTTTATATTTTAAACATAGGGGAACCAAAAAAAAAAAAAATATCCTAATAATTTCATGACATTAACCTAGAATTGCAGTCCAGATTATTACATAATTAATTGCACGCATAGTTTGTGGAAAATTACAAACAAGCAGTAATTTCCGACATCTTCAACCGCAGATTATGGTTCAGTTCGTCAAATGACATGAGAAAAGCGAACCATTATTTACATAACAGTGCTGTAGGATTTAGGATTCCAATATAGAAGATTCTGTACAGTAAACAGACTTTAAAAATAGATCCGGTCCCCCAATTTCAGGTATCCTCAGCAAATCATTTTGATTAAAATAAATTGATTAAATAGATATAAAGAGTTCTGTTCTTTCACACTCAAAGTAAAACACACTAAAGCTTTTTTTTTTTCTCCAAGGAGGACCATTGCGAGCATGTGCAGTCTTACTCTGCCTCCTTCCGTCAGTCCAGTGGTTTGTGGGAGACATAATGCGAGTATTCAACCTCATTTCTCTCACACAGGTCCAGAATAGCGGTAACTGTTACTGGGTTTTCGCTCTTCGTTTACCGCATTCTCTTGATTTGAGCATTCAGGGGAAGGGCTGACCTTAAAGAAATTTGATACAAATCGCACCTACAAGAGACAAGGAGAGAGAATGACTTGAAAATGCTACAATTCCAACTAATGGTGAGTTCACACTTAACAGGATTGGTTCAGTTAACAGTGGAACTACCAGATCTCTATTAATTCCATTACTACTAAAATGGGCATAGCGGTTACATTAGTTTACATAAGATTATACATCATTTACATAGGAGGTCAATTTGTCACTTCATATTTGCATTCAAAGCTTTTACTAAGATTTTAGAATTAAGCTTTAAAAGTTTGTCATATTTCATTAAGTCATTACCATAAAAATACAGTGAATAATTGTGTACGAGTTATTAGATCGTCCACGAAGATGCACACTTTTTTTGTCAGGCAAGTCAGCGCGATCAGGATTAGCCAATTTTTAGCCAAAGCTAAAATGAAACACGTGAGGAAACAAATACCCATTAAATTAATGCCACGATCATGAATTTAAGATTAACCGAATGGTCAGTGAGAGGCTACACTGTTTCAGTTAAGCAAAAGCACACACTAAATAATATAAAAAATACTAAATAAAAACATATCAAGTTTACCCTGCAGACGATTCCCTGGCATGCTGATGTTGCTTTAGATTTGTTGTTTTTGTCAGCTTTTTTCTCCCCATACGATTTACAGTCTTTTCGTCTTGACATCAAACGTGAATCTTGTTTTTTTCTCAGTTGCAATTTCATCATCATAGTTTTAATCAGACAGACGCCCCTTTAGAAGATGTACTGTGGATCAGTTACTTTTTAAATGTACGTGTGCATTGTGCATCACACACACCAATATTAATTCTAATTGGATATTTCCCAAAAAAGTCCCTCAATCTCATTCTCGTCTCCTTTTTATTAGTCAACAAAAATGTCAGTATATTTTTATTACAGTTTTCGTCATCATCACTTGTCTCGTTTTCATTGTTAGAAACATGTTCGTCACTAAAATTATGATGAAAAATTTGTCAATGAAATTAACACTGTTTCTTGTAATCAGAAAGTTGTTTTGTTAGCAGCAGAGTTGGGTGTAACCCGTTCCACAGTAATGAGTTACTGTATTCTTATGACATTTTTGGGGAAAGCAGTAATGAATTACATTTTAAATTTGTGTAATTTAATTACAGTAACTAACGTCATTGTAAATGCATTACAAGTATAGTTTTTCGAAAACAATTTTCCTTTTTTTTTTTTAAATCACGTTACGCTCCAACGTCAGCTAATAAACATTCGCTTTTAAATTACTGGAGAGCGCAAGCTGAAATGGCTGCTGACGAGAGGAGTTGCTTCTTCAAGTGGAAATACAGACGTTACTTTTTACAATCGGGAGTGAAGGTAACTTCGGATAATCTAAAGAGAAGCGTAGCTGCTTAAGGAGTCGTTCTAATATCACTTCTTTTGTGCGTTGTTTCCAAGTTCGTGGTTTCAAAACAGAGGCATGCGGCTTATGCATGGATATCTGGGGCGATGCGCACGTGGCATGCAAGTGATGCGACGTGCTCACGTATTCCAGATTTCATGTATTTAACATTTCAATGTTAACAGTTTGTCTCCACAATTGTAGACATAATGCGCAATGTGTTTTTCCTACTATGAATGTCAATGGTTACATATATCCAGTTTTTTTCAAAATGTCTTCTTTTGTGTTCAAAATAACAAAAAAAAAGGACAAACAAGTTTGGAACACGTGAAGATTAAGTAAATGATGTGAGAACTTTTTAATTTTGGGGCGAACCATCTCTTTAAATCTTTTGAATTTGTCAAACTGCTGTGTTAAACACATTGTAAAGTTTTTCAGTGAATATTAAATTATTGAAGAGCTGCAGTTTATTTTGTATTTTAAAAGCAACTTTAAAGTAAAGTAATTAGTAATCTGATTACTTTCTACATGATGTAATTAGTAATGTAATCTGATTGCAATTTTTCAGTAGTAATCAGTAAACTGTAATCCATTACTTTAAGTAACTTACCCAACACTGGTTAGCAGAGACTTGGCAATAGAGGCACGCATATTTAAAGGCACACTAATAAGTAGCAGGTATTGAAATACATGCAATTAATTGACCATTAGGACCAAGACAGAAATGCTGTAAACTAGGGTTGTCAGGATACTAAAATTTGATACCAATTGGTACTGAAGTTTCAAAAACGTCCATTTCCCACAAACTCTTAAGCGCTGTGGAGCACGTTTTTAAACAGCGATGATTTGCCATTCTGTTCGCATGCTAAACAGAAATGACTGTGATTGGCCATGAAGGTCATCAGTTCACCGAACTCACCACTGTTTACTGCGTATAACCACAGATACATCGACACTGGATTGTTTTAAAGCAGCGATTCATCAGCAGATCGCTCGTATGTCAGCTTATAGACAAACCAGCTGATTGACATGGCTTTGAAATGCTCAAGTGTCCCTGTATCTGTGGTTACATGCAGTAAACGTTGTTCAGTTCAGTGAACTGATGACCTTCACAGCCAAATCTCAGTCATTTCTGTTGAACACAATGGCAAATCAGCACTGTTTGAGAACATGCTTCAAAGCGCTTAAATGTTCACAGAAAATAGACGTTTTTAAAACATTAGTATAGTTTGGTATCGAATTCCAGTATTGTGACAACACTATTCAGTTGTGTTTTGTAATTTTAATAAAATAACAATGTTAGAATTAATTATTTTTTAATTATTAAATGACAATAAAAAAATGAAATGGCTAAATATAGTCACTATATGAATGCCTCTGTAGTTACAGTTTTAAAATGAACTCTGATGCATTTGGTTTATTAATGTGATTGACTTAAGTAATTGTGGACACTGCTATCTGATCTTTGGGGCACGCCAAACAAACTCAGACTCTATTCACATCCAAACTAAAAATCGATTTATTTGAATCTAAGTTTTTGACAAAAAATAAATAAATAAATAAAATAAAACCCTGAATAACATACTGTAAGTGTGAACACACCCTAAAAGTCTTGTTTAAATTATTTTTAATTTTTTACATTTTAGTTAGAAAAGACAGAAAGTCATTCTATATTGAAGCAATATGCAAAAACTAGTTCACTTACGGTTAGAATTGCAATGAGTGCCCCCTGGAGGAGCCCGACCATCACATCGCTCCAGTGATGCTTATAATCAGACACACGAGTGTAACCAACATACACAGCAAAGGCCACCAAGAAGAACTGGATGGTGGGCCTCAGGAGACGAGCCCATTTCGCATTCAATCTGGCCTGGACATAAAACTGCAGAGAGAAAAAGAGGTCTCTTTTATTAGACACTTATTAAAGACTTAATTTGTCAAGAACATTGGACAGTTTAAAAAAAAGAAAAAAAGACTTTGACCTCAGGGAAATAACAAAGGCTAAGAACAGCTTAGTATTAGCTTAGTGGCCTCTCTAAATGAAGAGTTCAGCTTTGTAGTTTATAAGGAAATCATTTTGCGCTATGGTGATGAACCTGTTTTGGCAGATTTCAGAGATTTTTTTTTGTTTGTTTGTTTTGTTGTGCTCTCTTATTGTTTCATGAACAGTTCTAGTCTATACAAACTCTACAGAAAGCCTATTAGTACTACTTTTATTAAAAAAAATAAATAAATAAAACAAAACATTTACACTATTTGTTCATCGTTTCCATCTTTTCCTCAAATGTAGCACATTTTGGATACGTTTTGAGGACAGAACGTACAACAACAAGTGTAGCAATGCTCAAAGAACCTCTTGGTTTGTTTATAAACTTGGCATTCTCACAATCAAGTGCAAAACCAGTGTGTTAATCTTTCACCCTCACACCATGTCCCAACAACATGGGACACAACAAGATTCCAGCGACAAGCAATTTGGCTGTCCGCACCAACATAGATGCAACATGACAGAAACATTTAAATACCAGCCACTGCACTCTCAACGAATACTGCAAGTCGAAAGGCTTTTAATCTAATTAACACATATTCAACCAATTTAACATTATAAATAGGCTACTGAGTGACTGATGTTGTTGGTTTGTAAAGAAGATTTTTATTTTCTAAACCTGTGTAAAAACTTTAAATTAAAAAAATGTTTTATTGGGTCGGTGGAGGGCCCTATGAATCTGCCATTATATGTCTTTGGAAGCAGGTGATAGGTTAAGGTAAAGGGGCCATAAAAGAGCACGAGAGAAGACTTGGGGATAAAATGAGAACCACCTGTGTCAGAAAAGCATGAAATGTATAAAATATATGTTGAAATTGTCATTTACATTTAAAAAGACACATACTGTGTGGGAAAAAAAGAGTCCAGTTTAGATGTTTGAAGCATATATATTAGTTATGATTACCAAATGTGAACTGTATGTGGAAAAAAAAAAAGTGAATACATAAGATCTGTACATTTTAAGGGTCAACAAGAAGAGGGGTCTTTGAATTGGGGTCGTAAAGGAACAGGAGCTTGGAGAAGCTTGTTGAACCAGAAACGAGCTGTGAAAACACAATGGTGGGAGGAAGCAAGGATAAAGGATACAGCAAATTTGAAGGACATCAGATTGTCCTGGGGAGAGACTAGAGATGGGTTTGCTCCAGGCCGTCTCTGCTTTTTGGAAAATATTCCAATAAAGTAAACTCTTCTGATATTCATAACCACCAGTCTGAGTTTGACTCATTAAGAGAAAAGCCGGAAACCATGACATTTGCTGATTGAGTCAGTTCTGACTTCCATTTTCAAACAGTCTGCTGGTCATTTTATCTAGTCATACAAGTTCTACAATAAACCATCTGCTGCTGCTTTCAGTAGTATGGCAATAAATGGCACCTATAATGGTATATAAACTCACATTGGTAGCATTTAACATCAAATAAAGCACAAAATCAGTACCTGAGGAGATCATTGTCTTAGTAGTATATGCTATTGTAAGAGCTTTCTAAAATAGAAATTTTGTGTGTCCCAGATGGTTAGGACAAAAAATCCTTTTAACATAGAAAAAAATACTTTTTAAATAGCATGTTGATGTGCCATGTCCTAATTCCTAATCCCCAGTATTAAAATAGCAGAATTTGCTGAACAACCAGCCTGATCTCATGAGACAACTTAAGTATTTTACGTTTTGTCAGTGTAGTGGCTAACTAATAAGAATTAAAAATCACTCGTTTGAAAATGTATGATTTTAAAAAGGAGGCGTGAAATCATAATCCGCCCCTAAAACCAACCATCATTGGGTGATAAGCAAATCGTTCACAATTGTACGAATTAGATTGTAGGAATTCATAGGAATTAGCCACTCAATGAAAAAATTATGAATTGCTGTGAGATTGGGTTGGAACAACAGTGACCATCTTTAAATTTGTTATGTCAGTGACACCAAATATAACTGCAGAAATACTTACAGTTTTCAAACAGGTTTTCTGAATGTGCCCCCATTTGCAACTTGTTGAAGAAACAGGATCCAAAGCCCAAATGTTTGTTTGATCTCATTATTTAAAATGGTAGCATTGCATAATTGCTATAATACTCACCGCCAGAAACAGCATGCAGTACATCGCGAAGGAGGAGTGACCAGAGTAGAAGGACAACCTACAATACAAAAAATCACATCCAGTTTGAGAGGAAATTCACTGACATGTAACTGTTGTTACCATTTACTCTTTCTGAGGTCCATTTACAATATCACAAAGAATTTTGTACCAAATAACATCATGATTTAGATGCAATATGCTAATTTCCCTCTCACTGGAACACACTGGCTAACTGGTGTGTGAATGACTGACACAATATGTATATTTAGACAGCTGTATGGCCAAAGCTGTAAACATCTGCAACATCACTGTGAGTCAGTGCTGTGATTGTAATTAAAAACACATAAAAACATATCAAACGATTGACTATGTAATGACATGGTTCCTCCAAGTTGTGTGGTGTGATATTATGGTCGCATCCAATAGACCTTTTTTTAACAGAGTTTCTCAATAGCAGAAGACGTCATAGCAGGGTAAACTTAGAGTGCAGTGAATTGCAGAGTGCAACAAAAACAATTTTTACAATCCTGTTTGCTGAAATAATAAAAGAAAAACTCCACAATGGTGTAATCAAGGCTTTCAGGAAAAGGGATAAAATAGTGTGAGACTGATGACGGCAGCCAGAGAAGAGAATAATGTCAAATTTACTCTCAGCCCAATAGACAGTGCATTAGAAACACCTCGCATAAGCGGTAATTCATTTTTTGTAATTTGACGCAAAAGATGATATAATACATACATAAATGCATATAAATGTTCATAAATTAAAAAAATATCCAAATCTTAAAAACTTTCAAGGATTTAAGATTATGATGGCCGTTAAATGGGTCATAACGTGCTTGTAAAGAGTCCCTAGAGTCACCACTGCATTGACTTTTAACTTTTCTCTGTCAACACAACAGGGAAAAAGTGTCAGAGAGGAAAAAATAATATGACATCTGCTTTATACAGAATACAGACCTCTAATTTAAGCAAATTTTAATTAAATAATTAACCATTTAGTGTTAATAGTGAGCTGTATGTACATTAATCTTGTGACATAAAAGTTGATTTACACGTAGGGGCCAATAAACAATATCCTATCGAATTGCGATAAAATTTATTTTGATAATGATGATAAGCTATGGACATTTTTACATTGATATTGATCTAAGAGCCAACCACACAGCAGCATTATGCGACAACTAGGGTAGTGACGGCAACTGATTTTTTGTTACTGCCATGATGAAGCAAGAAATCAAGCATTATGTCGGTTAACCGCAAATATACACATGCATAAGCCAATATATTAGGGATGTTAACGTTTACTCGATGATCAATTGATTGTCGGTAACCCTATTAATCAATAGACCTCATCAATGATTGATTAAACGTGGACATTTAAAGGATAAATTATGCTTTGTGCTGTGACATGTGTTTACGACTTCATTTAGCAAAGCCTATGCTGATATTTCTGTCCCAGTTTGATACTATTCACTAAACTGAGGAGTTCAAAACACTCGCTCACCTCAACTCACCGTGAATGAGATGAAAAAACGAAGTGCAGTGCTGAGGTGAAATCAGATTCTTAAGTCAAAACCTTAAAATAATGACATGTATTAAAATGTTGATAGAGGTTTGAGATACAGCAATTACAGCGGAGCATTAAAAATGCGTATTTTCCATGGAGCGATTGATTTGAGTTGGTAGCCCTGCTAAGTTTATTTGACAGAAGAAGAAAAAAAATTTAGTATGAAAGGTAATTAAATAAACCGTCCAATTTTTGTAGCATCAGTCATTGTTGGGATAATAACTTTTAAAGCTGGAGTTAGCATTTTTGCCATATCACCCAGCCCTACTTATACGACTCGGACAACGCATGTAAAATGTAGCCTTTAACAGCACCATCTGCTGTAAAAAACAAAGCTCAGAATAAATTTATGAGAGAACAGATGCTTTATGAAAAATTCATAATCGATTACTTGAAAAAGTTTGCC
Source organism: Danio rerio (assembly GCF_052040795.2). Classification (NCBI taxonomy): domain Eukaryota; kingdom Metazoa; phylum Chordata; class Actinopteri; order Cypriniformes; family Danionidae; genus Danio; species Danio rerio. The sequence goes on along the minus strand of NC_141042.1, from coordinate 22,200,180 downwards.
ACAGTTTTATTATATACTGCAGCAAATCTGTAGGCGGAGCTAAACGGGCTTTAATGCAAAAGTAGGAGTTAGTCTTCATCTGGAAGACAGAGTTTAGCCAAACTATTTTACAATAAAGCAGCACATCACACACCTATCCACAACCATTTTTGGCAGATTGGCTTCAATACAAGTTGTTTTCAAACAAGTAGTTGGCGAGTTCTGAATCTAACAGTATGCTTTTTATAATACCACTTTTTTGATTTGTCAGTTCATGAGCCCTTTAAAAAAGATGAAGTCATACCGGGCTTCGGTCACATCTGCAGGGTTGCCAGTGCAGTTGTTCAAGTTCACGAATCCTTTGCAGACTTTGGGAGCACAAACTGCTAGGAAATTGGGGCGTGGTCGACCAATGGTGTACTTGGCCAGGTCTGTCAGTGATTGGCTGACAGCTCCTCCAAACAGGAACGCGCCCAACACTTTATAGATTGCTGACACATATTGATTAAAAGAGGAGTTGGAGTGGATTTTTTTGCTGTACACCAGATATGCTTCACCCGAACAGATCTAAAAGGAAAACAAGGTACGAGGTTTAGGAGCAGATATGGCTTGTGATTGGTGCACTGTGTGGAGTCATGAAGGGACACTTTGGTGAGGATCAACATTTGACTGGTGTGGGATGATTATGAGGTCATGGAGATGAATGAATGAATGAAAAAGGGACTCACTATGAGGATGGTGCAGGTGATGGTGACTGCAGCCAGAGTCACATTAGTGATGGTGTCGGTTTTCACTGGGTAACCAATGCTCTCGTCCTGGCAGAAGATTCCTCGCTCATACGGATGAGATGCAATAGTCATTGCCACAAAGGGCAGAGATGCTGTAGGAAAGACAAGACAAGAAAATGTCTTGATGTTTTTACAATAAGATAAAAATTCTGTCATCAAATATTTTGATAAATTTTTTTTGTAAAGTTTTTAACTTTACAGTAATCGCTTTTTTGATTTTAAGTGTTACTATTACATTAAGTATGAGATTTTTTGTCAACACAATGTCAATGTTAAATGGACAGTTCACCCCAAAATTTTAATTCTGTCATAATTTACTTATCCTTCAGTTGTTTAAAACCTATTTCTTTAAATCGGTTTCTTTCTTCTGTTGAACACAAAAAATATATAAATACATTTTTAAAAAATCAATAAAAAAAGGCTGGCAACCAACTAAATTCAATAGTAATTTTGTCCTACTATGCTAGTCAGCCACTATTCTTTAAAATATATTTTGTGTTCAATATAAGAAAAAAAAGTCATAAAGGTTTAAAACCACATGAGGAAGAATAAATGAGGAGGTAATTTTCATTTTTGGTAAACTATCCCTTTAAACACATAGCCAAATAATATAAAAATAAATGTACACACACACACACACACACACACACACACACACACACACACACACACACACACACACACACACACACACACACACACACACACACACATATATAATTTATTTATTTATTATTTTTTAAAATGTATTTATTTTTTAAAATGATTTTTTTGGTAATTTTTTTCCCAAGTCGTAACAAAATATTTTGTAAAATCAAGGTTGCATTTTTTCCGTAATAACCCTAGCTGCCAAAATAAAATCAACTAACAAGTTAAATTCATATAAAATACACAGAGAAAAAAGGAAACTTCATAGTACTGCATACATTTGTAGTCAGACAATATTAACTAAAAAATAATTCAAATAAATTAACTATACGATTATATAAAAAAATAAAAATAAATCAATAATCTGACATGTTTACAGTGGTCTTCTACATACGTTTAGAGTTAAACAATATTAGTGCTCCCATTTAAACCTGTTTACACAAATTGGTTTATACAGACAAGTTAAAAGAGAGTCTTCCTTGTTTCGAAGTATGTGATCACATGCCATGTTTCATAACATTTTTGGACAAATTCCTTCATTAAATATTTAACTTTCTCTAATTTCAAATATAAAACCAGATCGCACATTGAAGCTTTGGATGGGGCGGCCGATTTCTACTCAAGTAATATTCAAGTTCTTCTCCTTGCTCATAAAGTAGCAAAGGCAATAGCATTTTTTTGATCAATGATGTTTTGTATCCAGGTACATCAAAAATAGCTGTTTCCACATTAGGTTCCATATCTAGATTAAAAGTGCCATTTAATGTTTTTAAGCGTGTCTTTATAACTTTTGCACACTGTTATAATTCTAAAATAATATTGACCTACATTATATAATAGTATGTTTGTAACTGCCTTTAAGGCTAATCAAATAAAAAAAGCTATATTCTATTAATACAATGTATCATTGAAATATAACAAAGAAAATAAAATGCATAATGCAGTATTTAATAACACTAACTAATAGTGTACTTTAACATTACAAATGTTTTCTAAAATCTTGTAGTTACTGTCAAAGCCATTAAATAGCAAACAAATAAGTGAAATAAAATACAGAAACAGTTCATGTTGTTTCATGAAACACAGCCCTCATTTTCATACAAGCTTGTTTTAATAAATCACAGAACGCTGTCTGAAATTTAGCCATGGTAGCAGCTAGTATTTATAGTACCTGTTTTTTTCCCTAAGTCACATGGAAACACATGTATACCACAACTATGAGGAAGTCACCTGACCACACACTTTTAACCTAAAACACATTGCATGCCACACAATAAACACACAGCCCAGACAGCTCTCCCATAATGCCTTGCTTGGGGGACTGATGTGGCTGGAGATGCACATGTGTGAATCAGCCACAGCGTGATCCTCTAATGAATGGAAAATGTCCTTGGGACTTTCGGAAATGGACTAAAAAAAAAAAAAAAAAAAAAAAAAAAAATTCACATGATCCAAAGCCACAGCAACTGACGAGCAAAAATAGCAATTGTTTCCGGGTTCAACCTTTCGATCCGATGCCAAAAGCAAACAAACAACAAACGGTCCTATTGTATGCTCACGGTGTGCTGTAATACTATTGCAAATTGTGATTGTAATGCTTATATTCATCCCAAACCTAGGATGTTGTTTGGCACTCAACAACTCCAGAGACTATAAACTGTAAAAAGCGGTTTACACACTCACAGGCCACTTTATTAGATACACCCGTCCAACTGCTCGTCAACGCAAATTTCTAATCAGCCAATCACATGGCAGCAACTCAATGCATTTAGGCATGTAGACATGGTCAAGTCGATTTGCTGCAGTTCAAACCGAGCATCAGAATGGGAAAGAAAGGGGATTCAAGTGACTGAGCGTGGCATGGTTGTTGGTGCCAGACAGGCTGGACTGAGTATTTCAGAAACTGCTGATCTACTGAGATTTTCACAACTATGTCTAAGGTTTACAGAGAATGGTTAAAAAAAAAAAAAAAAAAAATAAAAATAAATAAATAAATAAATAAATATATATATATATATATATATATATATATATATATATATATATATATATATATATATATATATATATATATTTATATATATATATCCAGTGAGCGGCAGTTCTGTGAGTGCAAATGCCTTATTGATGCCAGAGATCAGACAAAAATGGTCAGACTGATTCCAGCTGATAGAAAGGCAACAGTAACCCAAATAACCACGCATTACAACCAATGAAAGCAGCAGTGGTGGTAAGAGTACAAAAAAATTGTACTCAATTACAAGTACTGTTACATTGCTGAAATTGTACTCAATTACAAGTAAAAGTACTGGTGTTAAAAAGTACTCAAGTAAAAGTACAAATTACTCTTCGTAAAAACTACTCAAATTACAAAATTACAAATTACTTTTTTAGCTTGGCGATATTGGGGCAATTATCCTTGAATGCGGAATCAGACAAGATTCAGGCAGTAAAACACATTTTACATAACACATCTAAAGATACTATAAACACTTTTAAAACTGTGTAAACAGCATTAATTATAGATTATAATTATAGAGCACCTATAGAGGAAACCCACGCCAACATGGGGAGAACATGCAAACTCCACACAGAAACACCAACTGACTCAGCCAGGGCTTGAACCAACAAACTTTTTGCTTTGAGGCGATAGCAATACCCACTGCGCACCATGATTATTTTACAAAAACAATGTTTTGCTATTTTGAGTATAAAGATAACAGAAATATGCACAAATGCACGACTTTTTATCATTTCAAATGATGCCTTTCTATCTGTACGATCAATAGATGATTTAATAAATTAAAAAAACACTTGCAAATTATGGATAAACTTTGTTAATTACCTAATTCGCGAACTGAACCGTCAGAAACCACAGAACAACACTGTCTAGTGCCTAAACATATTATTAATAAGTTAAATATCACACAAATTAAGTTGTCTTCTTACCATAATGTTTTTTTTCAGATTATAGACTGAAGTCTTGTAAAAAAAAGGGTTTCTGTAGATATCATAATGTCAAATGTAAGACTTTTTAAGACTACGTCATATCTTTAATATTGTTCAAGATTTTAAAAATAATTATTTTTCATTATTTTATAATTTATTATGATTACAAAGTTGGGTAACGGGTGGGGCAGTGGGTAGCGCTCTCGACTCAAGGCAAAAAGGTTGCTGGTTCAAGCCTTGGCAGGGTCAGTTGGCATTTCTGTGTGGAGTTTCCATGTTCTCCCTGTGTTGCCTGGGTTTGCTCAAGATGCTCCGGTTTTCCCCACAGTCTAAACACATGCATTTTAGGTGAATTAGGTAAGCTAAATTGTCTGCTGTTATAAATGAGAATGGGTAGCAGCTGGAAGGGCATCCGCTGTGTAAAACAATTGCTGGATAAATTGGCGGTTCATTCCATTGTGGCGACCCCAGATTAATAAAGGAACTAAGCCAAAAAGAAAATTAACGATTATAAAGTTTTATAACTATTCAAGATTTTTTAAATCAAAGTTTGATGCATCACTCATTTTTGTTTATATCTTGCAGTTCTACCTATTAAGGTTAAATTTCAATGACAACAGAACATGGGTTACTCTACAATTATTTTTTTTTTTTATTCTGGCAAGAATAATAGCAAAAAAAAAAACATGTTTTGCCCACTCAACAATTGATACATTATTGTCTGGCTAGTTTCTGTCCTCTACTAATGAGCTGAAAAGGCAATAATGGTCCAACAATCCTGTCCATCATCACCAATAAAGCCTAGAAATTGGGCATCAGTTTACTGTAAGTCGATGGGTTCATATATTATTGTCCAGTTATTAAATACCTAATTTGTTACTTAATTTTTGTTACATTGCTTTAACTTCAAAATGATACATCAGTGTAAAACCTATAAATGGTGGAAAAACATATTCTGTAATCTTAAAACCACCTGGGTCTCCACTTTTGCCATGGCCTCTTTTTTGTTGTAACAAACTTATCCCCCAGGTTTTTCCAAACTTTAACTAAACACTTCCTTTCCATGGCTGTTGCAATTTCTAGCCAAGAATCTGGTTATCTCTATGCTGATCACGCATGGTCGGATAGTTAAGATGTCTGTGCAGTCGTACTGTTACAGACAAAATCTCTTCAAAGCGATTCAAATTCAACTCAAATCAAGCGCGGCGCCGCGCGAACTGTTCACCCGAAATCATGTCGCGCGCATCCAAAGTGAACCTCCGCAAACACGTCGATGACGACACATGTGGGGGCGGCGCAAGATGGCGGCTTGATTAGACGCACATGCTTTGGCTCTGAAAATAAAAGCGGGTATCTTACAGATTTCGATGTAATTAATCAGTCACACTTTATATTTAAGTTTTATATCAGTGGTTAGAACGTGTTACAGTTAAGTAGTCATATTTACATATTTTTTTTACTCGTATTGAAAACTCCTGAAAGTTACCATGGACTCGTCTGACTCCGTAAAGATGGACATTGAACTTCAGCGATCGACGGAAAAAAGGCTCATTAGTGAAACTCATTCATATAGTTGTCACGGCAAAGAAGGAGAAGAAAATGATTCTGCTCCGAATACCCCATCAAAAGCACCTCCAACGAAAAGGGTGGCAAAAGGATGACCTCACATTAAGCCAGGTACAGCAAAGTATCATTCAAATAATTCGACAATCATCTGAAGAAATAAAAGACATGGTTAAAGAAAATTCGAATAGCATCAACTTATTGAAAGATGCCCTAGAGGCGGTGCATTCAGAAATATTCGACATTCGGAAGGAGAACGAAGAGTTAAAAAACAAGAATGAAGCTAATCTGAAGCGCATCTCAGAATTGGAGGACAGAATGAATGAGCAGGATCGTTACGGCCGGAGATGGAATCTTCGTTTGGAAGGGATGCCTGAGCGTCCAGATGAGAATGTCAAGGCGCGAATAATGGAAATTTGCAAAGAGGTGGTCGTCGAGCAAGAGCGTGACTTTGTAGCAAGTAATGTGGACATTGCTCATCGAGTTGGAAGATCCAGTGCAGACGGCGGCAAAGGAAAGAAACCAAGGCCAGTGATAATAAGATTCACTTCCAGAACAGCGCGAGACCTCACATGGAAAGGAGCCAAGGGAAATGACTTTCTCAAGAAGAACAAGATGTACTTCAAAGAAGACTTCACGATCAAAGACAGGGCTACGCGGAATCTCCTTTGGCCGTCAATCGACAAAGCCAGGAAAGAGGGAAAAAAGGCCTTCTTTGTTGGAATCAAGGCAATAGTTGATGGTAAAGAAATTAAGATATAAATTGCTCTAAATAGGTTTTAGACACTGATTTTTTTGTAACACAAAAAGTTCTAGCTACATTGTAATTTTGTTAATGATGTGACCTCTTTAAAATATATATAATTTATTTTCCTTTCACTCTTTAGATGTATACATATTTGTTACTGATAATTTCAATAACATATTTTCCATAAAAAATAGTTACTTTGTTTTGTGGTACACAGAAAAAAAACAAAAAAACAAAGGAGGTCATTTATCTTTTTTTTTTTTAATCAAAGCGAAAAGGATTTCAGGACTAAGTTAACGTGACTGTTTTTTCAAAGACGGAGGGAATTTTTTACCCGTTATACACTCTCAACACTCTTAAACCTTATTCGGTTGTTGTTCACTTGTTCACTTGATTGTTTTTTTTTTTATAATTAAGGATTGTATATTTTTTTGAGTTATGTCAATAACAATATTTTCTGTTAATGCCAGGGGTATACGAGATTTGCTAAAAAGAAAGGCTTTGTTTCTGTTTTGTAAAAGTAAAAAGGCTGACTTTTGCTTTATTCAAGAAACTCATGCCTGCAAAGAAGATGTGTCTTTTTGGAAGAGTCAATGGGGTTGTGACATTTGGTTTTCTTTTGGCGCTTCAAATAGATCAGCAGGTGTCGCTATTTTAAAGGATAAGTTTTTAGGGAAGACAATAACTCAAAAATCGGATGATAATGGCCGCTGGGTCATTCTACTTGTTGAAATAAACCAGGTACAATTTATTATTGTAAATATTTATGCCACCAACAATAAAAAAATAAATGGATTAATTTTTCAAGATATTGAAGGTCATATTAATAACTTGCAATTAAAATTCCCTTCAGCTGAAGTTATTTGGGGTGGTGACTTTAACACTATTTTTGATGGACAACAAGATAGATTGCCCCCGAAAGTTGACTATAGTGCAAATGAATTAAGCAACGTATGTTTAAGGTTAAATATAGTTGACATTTGGAGATATAAGAATACAAATTCCTTAGCATATACTTGGTCTAATAGGGATGGATCTCTCCAATCGCGTATTGACTTTTGGCTTATATCAGAAAGTATGAAAGAAAAAGTAGAATATGTGAATATTGAACCATCTGTTTTAACTGATCACAAGGGCATATCAATAAAAATTTGTATTTCAGGCCATCAGTCAGACAGGGTTAAGAGGGGATACTGGAAATTAAATAATAATTTGCTGAAATGTAAAGAGTTTGAAGCTCAAATTAAAACCTTAATTATTAAATATTGGAAACAGGCATGTATGACCCAAATGTATGGAAAATACTGGGAACAAACTAAATTTGAAATAAGAAAACTCGCTATATCCTATGGAAAGTCTATTGCAAAGAGGAAAAAAGAAAACGAAAACAAGATAATTAGTGAAATTTATTCTATTATGTGCAGAAGTAACCAAGATATGTCAAGCAATGATGTATTAAAACTTACAACATTGCAGAACGATCTAGACAATATTTATGAAGAAAAAGCAAAAGGTGCATTTGTTAGGTCAAGAAAACAATGGATGGAAGCCGGAGAAAAGAATACTAAATATTTTTTTAGCCTAGAAAAAAGGAATCGGGAAATTTCATCTGTTAATAAATTAATAATAAATAATTCTATCAATGAAAATCCTAAGGAGATTTCTAACTATGTATCTCAATTTTATAGTAAATTATATAGTTCCTTTAATCAACCCACTAATATAGAACTTTTCCTTAGCAGTTTATCAGAAAATAGTAATAAAATTGACTCTGATTTTAGAAATTCATGTGATGAAGATTTCAATTTAGTAGAAGTAATAGATTGTATAAAGAGCCTTAAAGAAAATAAATCTCCTGGAAGTGATGGGTTGACAGGGGAATTTTATAAAACTTTTGATAATATTCTTGCACCTTTTTTACTTGCTGTTTATAAAGAATCAGTTATAATTGGAGAGCTTCCAGCTTCACTAAAACAAGGAGTAATTACACTAATACCAAAATCTAATAAAGACAAATTGTACTTGGAAAATTGGAGACCAATTAGTTTGCTAAACAATGATACAAAAATTTACTCTCTGATGTTGGCCAAAAGAATTAAAAAATCTTTAAATATGATAATTGATCAAGAACAATCAGGCTTTCTGAAGGGACGGTTTATTGGAAATAACATTAGATTAATTCTTGACCTAATTGACTATAACCATTTTATACTAGAGGACAGTTTAATATTATTTATCGACTTTTATAAAGCGTTTGATACTATTGAACACTCTTTTATATTCAAAGTTATTGAATTTTTTGGCTTTGGCATTTTTTTTCAAAATGCAATTCAAACTCTTTATAATGGTTGTAATAGCTCAGTCCAATTATCTCATGGGACTTGTCCAAGATTTAAAATGAGCCGTGGGATAAGGCAAGGTTGCCCTATATCGCCTTTTCTTTTTTTATTAGTTGCACAAGTAATGGCTACTCATATTAAAAAAGCTGATTTTCAAGGAATTTCAGTGTTTGACAAAGAAATAAAACTCAGTCAATTAGCTGATGACACTACAATTTTTGTAAAAAATAGTAAAGAAGTGAAGAGTGTTATTAATTGTATTGAGGAATTTTCTGAGGTCTCTGGATTAAGGATGAATAAGAGTAAATCTATTTTATTTGCTCTTAAAGACTGTCCCTTAAAAGAAGTTAGTGGTATTCCAATAAAAGACACTGTTACATACCTCGGTGTAATAATAAGCAAGGATTTGAAACAAAGAAATGAATTAAATTTTAAGCCCACCATTGAAAAGATCAAAAACAGATATAATATGTGGTTAATGAGAGATCTGTCCTTATATGGTCGTGTGTTGCTGTCTAAAGCAGAAGGAATTTCAAGGTCTGTATATATATTATTGTCAATGGAAACTTCGAAAAATGTTGTTAAGGAATTGGATAAAATTCTTTATGATTTTATTTGGCGTAAAAAGGCTCACTATTTAAAAAAAGATATTTTAAATAACAGCAAAGACTTTGGAGGCCTTGAAGTGTTAAATTTTACAGATCTCAATGAGGTATTTAAGATAAAATGGATAATTGAATACATTAAAAATAAAGAAACTTTGTGGCATATCTTTCCAAATTTTATATTTAACTCTTTGGGTGGCATAAATTTTCTTTTAAAATGTAATTTCTCTATTGATAAAATCCCTATTAAATTGGCAAGTTTTCATAAGCAGGCATTGTTGGCTTGGCAGTTGGTCTATAAACATAATTTTACACCTCATCGGTATTTTCTGTGGAATAATAAAGATATCTTGTACAAAAGGAAATCTATATTTATTCAATCATGGTATGACAATGGAATATGTACAGTCAGTCAATTACTTGACGAACATGGATTGCTTTATTCATACTCGGAATTCCTTAAAAAATTTAAAGTTCCTGTAAAACCAAAAGACTATGCTGTTATTTTTGATGCAATACCAAATAAAGTTGTATCACTGTTACGTAATTCAATATACAATGTGGACCAACAGCCAAAGACAAGTGATGATGTATTATATATTGGTGATATTAACATTCTTAAAGATAAATGTAGTAATAAATATATTAGAAATGTATTAAAAAAGAATCAAATACCATCTTCAACAGTCTTCTGGTCATCAAAATTTGGAAGTATTGAGTGGAAAAAAGTATGGTTACTTACAAATAAGTTCTTTATAAGTAATAAAGTAAGACAGGTATCATTTAAAATTTTACACCGAATTTATCCTGTAAAAGAATTATTTGAACGATTTGGAGTTGATAGAGAAAACTTTTGCGATTTTTGTGGAATTATTAAAGAATCTGTTACTCATCTTTTTTTTCAATGTGTATACTCAAGATTATTTTGGATTGATGTTTCTAACTTTATTTCAAGGACATTTGGTACACTAATACAAATTGGGTTATATGATGTCATACTTGCTTTTGTACAAGATGGAATTGACTCCAAAACATGTTTTCTTATACAACTAATAATATTACTTGGAAAATACCATATCCATGTCAAGAAATGGGCCAAAGCTAAGCCAAATTGTGTTCATTTTATAAAGGAGATTAAACAATATGGTACTACATTATGTAACATAAAAAACAGAAAAGCTAAAAAAACATATGAGGCATTATGTAAATTTCATTTGATTGAATAAGTTTTTTTTTTTTTTTTTTATATGATTATCATTATCTTACCTATTCTTTGTTCTACCCCTGGCATGTTTATGCATTGTATAAATGAAAGAATTTATTTCATTTTATTTTATTTATTTTTATTATGTTCATAATTGTTGTGAGATGTATTCTATTGTACTATGTTTGTAAATACTACAATTAAAAAAAAAAAAACACGTCGATGACGTCACATTCGCCGCGCGCACTGAGCTATTGCATGCTGGTATTATTTGTAGTTTTAATACTGCAAATCACAATAGGACTAGTGAAATAAAGAACTACACCACCACGAAACCAAGCAACAACAAAAAAATAATTTAAATGAGCATTAGGAGTAGTGATACATGTACATCGGAAAAATAAGACCTGTGCAAACATATTTCAGACCTAGAACAGCGAATTTAAGACTTTTTAAGGCCTAAAATTTAGATGTTTATATTTTAGACATTTTAAGACCCCACGGAAACCCTGTGTAAGCCGGATGGCACAGCAGAGGGCAGTTTCATCCACTTATTTTTTGCGCTTTTTGGATATGCACATAAAAACGGTTGATGGAAACGCTATAATGCGCATATATTTTGTGTTAACAACATCTTAAGTGTTGTTTTGGTCATTCTAAACCACCTCAACCATTTCAGTATTATATTATATTAATAATGAGCTCCAGAATTGTCAAGAGTGCCTGCTCCGTGTCTCGCGCCTTCAAACGCCAGCGCGCGTTCACTGCGTGCAGGATTGCCTTCTGATGCGCAATTCACTTATTAAATGAAGATTTATTCATGCAGCTGCTCCTACTGATGCAAATTCTGTTTTTAGTTTTGATATTTGTCGCCAGTTAATCAGAAGGTGGCAATTTTGTTCTCTTTGACTTGATGGACAGAAGAGCTGCTTTATTTGCAGTCTTTTATGCGATATTCCAGTTTTGGGCATACATTTAATTAGCATTTTAGATGATAACATAGCTATTCACATCAGCGCATCTGTCCCCTTTCTTCCCTATGTACCTGTAGGTGAACACCTCCTCCGGGTGTGGCCATGCATTCATCCTCTGCTATTTCTTCCTCATTCTCTCTTAAATCTCCATATGTCAGTTGATAACTTTGTGACTGTATGATGACGGTCACGTAAATCTGCAGTAGCCTGAACTTGTTTTTCGGATCAAATAATGTACCAGGCTTTTCATTGGTCCGTTAAGATCAGCTTTTTTTATTGGCTACCGAAATGCTGGTCAGTGCGTGGCTGAAATAATAATTTATTTACAGTACTCTGTAACGAATTGTGATTTTAAAAGTAACGAAGTAGATTGCTCAGCTTAATTTGTACTCAAGTACAAGTAAAATTACAGGCTTAAAATTCTACTCATGAAAGTACAATTACACCAAAAATGTACTTAATTACAGTAACGTGAGTAGTTGTAATTCGTTACTCCCACCACTGGAAAGCAGAAGGGTATCTCTGAATTCACAACACGTTTAACCGTGAGGCAGATGGGCTACAGCAGCAGAAGACCACACCAGATATTTTTTTGGTACACTTTGGGCCCATTAGTGCCAATTGAGCATCATGTCAATGCCACAGCCTACCTGAGTATTGCTGCTGACCACATCCATCCCTTTATGACCACAGTTTACCCATCTTCTGATGGCTTCTTCCAGCAGAATAAAACACCATGTCAAAGCATGAATCATCTCAGACTGGTTTCTTGAACATGACAATGAGTTCACTCTATTCAAATGGCCTCCACGGTCACCAGACCTCAATCCAATAGAGCACCTTTGGGATGTGGTAGAATGGGAAAGTCGCATCATGCATGTGCACCCGACAAATCTGCAGCAACTGTGTGATGCTGTCATTTCAATATGGACCAAAATCTCTGAGTAATATTTCCAGTACCTGGTTGAATCTGAAGGATTAAGGCAGTTCTGAGGGCAAAAGCGGGTCCAACCCGGTACTAGTAAGGTGTATCTAAAAATTGGCCAGTGAGTGTATATTTTGCAGACTTATGTACTTGCATTATTCCCATTGTTTGAAAGTATGTTTATATCCAGAGAAATAAGCAATTTTATCTAGAGATATTAAGTCTTGAACTCTGTAGCTCAGGGGTTTTCAAAGTGTGAGGCACGCCTCCCCTGGGGGGCGCCAAAGCATGTCAGGGGAGGCGCGGGAAAAAAATATTATATAATAAAAATATAATTATTAAGTTTAATTATTATATGTATTTTTAATTATTTTAAACGTTTTAATTAAACAAAGCTAAAAAAATAATACATCAAAAATAAGAAAACCTTTTTTACCCAGAAGGCCATAGCTGTGAATTCGCTTCTGTTTGGCAAGTCCGCCAATAAAGGTATATGCCTGCTAATCATGCTGCTAATGCAATGGATCGGTTTCTGAGACCCCCTGATTCAAAGCCTTCAAGTTCAGGGCTTAAACCCAAAAGATGACGATATGATGATCAGTATTTGAGTTTAGGATTTAAGTGGACAGGACCAGCTGATGAACCACGACCTTTATGTGTGGTTTGTCAAGATATTTTGGCTAATGACAGCATGAGACCCGCTAAACTTCAGCGACACCTTGAAACCAAGCATGATGAGATAGCAAGAAAACCTCCAGAATTTTGTGTGTGTGTGCGTGCATGTTTGGGAGGAGGGGGGCGCCAATGGATAAGTTGTGTCAAAAGGGAGGCCCACTGTCTTAGACTTTGAAAAACACTGCTGTAGCTCAATGAACATGATTTCTGCAGGAGTCCCATTGGATATAATGAAGACTACAACTCCCATGATTCCACAATCAGTCAAGACAAACTGTCTTTTTGTTATGAATATGCTGTTAATAATTTTTGTAAATTACACAGTATTTGTGCTGTACTTTAAACTGTGCTTTACTGTAGGGCAGTTCTGCAGAATGTTACTGTATTTTAAAGTTTAGGTAAGAAAATTACTGTATTTTATTTTTACGGTATATTTTATTTTAAATTACTATATTTTACAGTAAAGATATACACAATAAATAGTGCTGTAAATGTAAATACAGTATTTTTGCTGTAACTGATTTACAGTAAGTTACTGTAGATTCTACAGGAAATTGTTGACAGTGTGTGTGTGAAATGATACACTGTGGTCACAAGTAACTGTGATCAGGTTTTCAATTCAAATGAAGAGACTCAGCAACAATATTCCAGACAATAACATCTTAAGCAGATAATAGCACATTGTTCTAGTTAATTTGCATATCTTTATTAACTTTTTTTCAAGACCTAGTTTCTTCCAGTAGATGCAAGTCAAGAATGTTAAATATGATTGTGGATCTTCTGGTTGACTGTGTTTGTCTAAATGTGGATGCTCCCACACAAATCCAGAATTGCTCAAGTGCCGTTTATACCATTGTGGTGTTACAATGTACTAGACCAGTGGTTCTCAAATTTTTTTCATCAAGTACCACCTCAGAAAAAAATTGTCTCTCCAAGTACCACAAAAATGAGCAGTATTGAAATACAGTAGCGTAGTAGGCCCAGTAAAGCAGCTACAACTCTGCACAGTTAAAAAACGTGGCAGATTACCTATATAGGTAATCTAATATAGGCTATATGTTATATATGGCATATTATATACATCATTTTTGATAAATTTTTAAATATATATAGCATGTACATGAGTGTGTACACTTCATTCCTCCGCGTACCACTAAAAGGAAGCCCGCGTACCACTAGTGGTACACGTACCACAGTTTGAGAACCACTGTACTAGAACATCAGTGAGACAGACGGAGAAGCCTGATATGTATTTAACTCTGAACTCATTGTGTTGTTTTTCACATTTAATTATTTATTTTTTTTTTTTTTTTTGTTTAAAAGGTCCTTCGCTCACTATTGGTACAAAGTTTACAATAATGTAGTCTAAAAACTGATAAATGTTTAGAGAGCACCATTCATTTGAATAAGTTATTTCACCTTACACATAATTAAAATAATAAGGCATTAACACAATAATTTTTATAAATTTGCACCCAACAAAAAAAAACATTTCCTTTTTTTTTTTGCTTTCCACACACAACTGTACATTACCTGACAAAATACTTGTCATATATCGCAGTTGTAAGAGTGACGATTAATAACTCGAAGTCTAGTTGATCATTTGGCAAAGTGGCAGAATGTGAATTGCTAAAAAGCAAAGGTGGTCCAAGTGCTCCAGGATTGGCCAGCCAGGGGGGTTGAGCGCGTGTACTCAAGAGCGGTGTTGTCACGCGCCTAATGAAGGGCGGGACGGAGGGTGTGTCACGTCGCGGGGGCACTTTTGATCATTTAGCAAGGGACTTTCTATTCAAGACTAAAAAGGGCATGTGCACTGCACAGGTTGAGCCCTATGTGTGCACATGCCTGCTCATGGGAGTCACACACAATATTAAGTCTTTTTGCACTGTAGCAGGACTTTATATTCTATACTGTACATTATTTCGGTTAAGTGGCAAGACATTTGTCTAAGCAAAGACAGACCTTACTGTCCTAATTAAATTATTTAAAAAATCAAGGCATGAGCATATTTTATTGTGGTGACATAAGTGTAATCTAAAGGCCTTTCCCTTTCATATAAGCCACTTCGGATACCAAATGATCAATTATTAGTGAAGTTATTATTTGCTTTTCTTACAGATGAAGGCTCTAACTGATGAACAAAATAACAATAGTTGTTAAATATTTGCACATTACACACGTAATACACACGCTCATGGCCTCACTGTTGTGACAAAATTTCATTTTTATACTTTAGTTTCAGTAACGGTACAACTTTCAGGTAAACTGTTGTCATGCAAAAGCTTTTCTGTTTTTTTTGGAAAACAGTGTTGCCGCGTAAACATGGTTTTAGAATTGTACATTCTTTTTTTTAAATCTAAAGGTCTATATACATTTATTATTTTGCATTTTTGCCTTTGTTTTGAAAGTATTGTTTAATTATTTTGTATGTAGACGGGAAGTAAACATGGAGAATGGGGAAGAAATTGGGCAAGATCCAAACAATAGACTCAAACTATATGTCAGCGAGGTGCCCATGAGGCTATTGGCACAGACAGAATAGTGCGTCCTTGTAATCCAAAACAAGTAATCATAGCTTAAATATGAGACACTATCAAGCTTTGTATTGTCATGATAACAAAGAGTAATAGAGTCACTTAAGAGTCACTTACCAGCGAATAAAAGGGTCTTTGTAGTCAAAAACAAAGAATAATGGTGCTTAAAATGACACTGTCCAGACACATTGTATGAAAATACAGTGACATTACATACGTACAGTACACTTCACACCTCAGAGTGGACAGTGATTAAAACCTGCCCGAAAACAACCATTACTTTTAAGCTGGATTTTACTGAATCCTCAATTATGAAAGTTTAAACGATTAAAAATTATATTTAGGTCAAAAGTCCAGGCCAAAATAAGTCACAGGTAAAAACAACTGCTCAATTAATAAATTAATCAAACTCAATGAAACTATTAAATCAAACTTGGGCCTCGAGACTTACAAATGTGGCTCACTCTTTAACATTATTCTGCATGGGCCGTCTTAAAGATACACAAGCACATTAAGTGAAAGTATTATGCACATAAGCAGCCCACTGGAAAAAAAAATCTCCAACTACTACTAAATATTACTTTAGAGCTGTGTTTCCTAACTCTGTTCCTGAAGATACACCAACAGTACATATTTTGTATGTCTTCCTAATCTGACCAATTCAGGTTTTGGAGTCTCTTATTTTCTGATGAGTTGATTCAGGAGGGCTTGATTAGGAAATGGTTGCAAATGTGTTCTGTTGCTGTGCCTTCAGGAACAGGGTTGGGAAACACTTCTTTAGAGCACCTACAATATTGCAGTCTACTTTCTTATGCCTAACAAAAAAGTATTTTTCAACATATACACACACACACACACACACACACACACACACACACACACACACACACACACACACACACACACACACACACACACACACACACACACACACAAACACAAACACACACAAACACACACAAACACGTTTTTTATATGTTTGATGTTGTGCCTGGTTTACAGGTACTGTTAGATGTGCCAAAGCTCATTCAGCTGAAGGTGAAATGTGAAATATTAATAGATTGGCAAAACAGAAGTGGTTTAACTTTGCTTTTAGGAAACCAATCAGAGGTGTTCACATTAGTCAGAATCCACTCACCGCTGAAAACGCACTGCAGTTATGTACACTAATGAATCTACAAGCATTTGTCACAAGAACACTAAAGGTGTATTAGAAGGTGCAAAAAAAATTGATTCAAATTGACAATAATAACATCAAGACACTTATATTGTGATAATGACAGCTGTTTGTGTGGCTCCTCAATGAATTACAGCTCTGTGTACTTAATGCACATGAAGCATGAATATTTCCAGGACCTTGTTGAATCTATGCCACAAAAGAGTTAAGGCAGTTCTGAAGGCAAAAGGGCGCCCAACCCGGTACTAGTAAGGTGTACCTAATAAAGTGTCCGGTGTGTGTATTTAATAACATGCTTTTACTCCAAACTCACTACATAACTTCAGTCGAGGGTTTGAAACGAATCCTTCAACAAGATTTACTTACAAATCACAGCACTGTGCTTCCCTGACAATCACATCATTGCTTAAATCACATTTGCAATTGAATTTCCCTAGTAAAACGCCTATAAGAGAGCTTCACTGACTGATTAGAACAGTACTTGGTAAAAAGAACCGAGTAGAGGAAGCATTTTCCAGTGATTCAACAAAGAATGTTTTCTAGGCTACATATTTTAATGTACAATAGACGTATATAAAACATTTCAAACACGTTCCATCATCATGTTTCGAGTGTTTTCCATGTGCTACCCAAACTGAGCAATTGAGTCTGGACAAAAGGCTAAAACACACAGAAATAGATCTGGATAATTCTCAAATGAAAACAAACGAGTGACCAGAGCGTAAGTGGAGCAGATAGAGCTGTTATGATTAAACAAGAGCAGGATTAATGAGAAGATTTATGAATCCATGCATACTGAGGTAATGTATTCAAGACATTAGAATTCAATAACAAAGATGAGTTTTAAAAGATAAAATCCTTTTAACCCTGATATACCTTTAACCAAGAGCGTAGATGTGCTAATGATATTAGTGAGGCCATACATTCCTACTGCATGCAGTACAGCACAAATTCTGTTTCGTGCTTTTAAACACTTGAATAAAGTACTAAATAATGTAAAATAAACACTTAATCATAAAAATAACAATCACGTCCCATGCTGCAAAAGTCAATTTACATGATTTTACAGCAGTCGGGCTTTGAGGAGAAATGAATGTAGAGAAATTTAGAGAGGTGTGACACAATTTTACTACTTTTATCCCGATTATTGTTTTTCATCATCATGGAGGCCTAAATCTAAACTGAATTCTGATTAATTGTCCAGCCTTGGTTAATAGCCTCACGGTGAACCATGTAGCGAACTTGACTTTGTGCACATGTGGGTTACTAAGGGTTAACGAAGCATTATAAGCATTATTTTATTTTGAAGTGGATTGAATTATTGGTAGGGACATTTCAGTAATTGCTGGATATTGGTGGGGACACGTACACTTCATCCATGCCAATTCTTCACCCTTGCCTTTAACATTGCAAAACACTGGTTTCTCAGCTTGGCTGCAACTGGGCATCTCTCAAACATCTTGTTTATTTTCAGAGGGCACCATAAAGTCTTTCCAACAGATTGCAGATCAATACAAAGTTCCAAAATTAATTTTTTATAAATATCTACAATTTTTTAAAACCAAAGTTGGACAAAAGAGAGCCGAGAACTAAAACAACAGAGATCGAACACCTTTTACTGAATGCCTCTCATTTAAAAGGATTGATAACAAAGATATATGACATTTTGTTGAACAATTGCATTTCTGCCTGGCTAGGACTTGAGGTTGTTTGGGAGAAGGATTTTGGTCAAACCATTGAAGAGAATGACTGGGACATTGTATGTGATGATATATACCCGAAAACGTACCTCTCTTGGGATCCATGAGCTCAATTTAAACTTTTTAATATGATATATCTTACACCAATATGTTTCACAGTGCCACATATTTGCATTTCAAATGTAAAAAAAGATAAAGGTACATTAAATCATTGTTTTTGGGACTGTGACAACAT
This sequence comes from Danio rerio, assembly GCF_052040795.2. Classification (NCBI taxonomy): domain Eukaryota; kingdom Metazoa; phylum Chordata; class Actinopteri; order Cypriniformes; family Danionidae; genus Danio; species Danio rerio. The sequence continues at coordinate 22,181,137 of NC_141042.1, read as the reverse complement.
GTTGCCATTTTGGAAGAAAATACATGAGGTACTGGAAAATACTCTCAAGCTAAATTTTGATATAACCCCAGCTTTGTATTTATTGAATCTGTTATGTCCTGGTATATTTAACAAAAAAATGTATTTTGGTACTTTGGTATACACCACAGGCTCCATCTTTCAACCTTTCTACCATTAACTTACCCATGACAAACATAAAAAATCTGACAGAGTTTGGTCAATTTGGTCTCCCCTTTGGGAATACATAAAAGAGCTCTCTTAAATTAACACAGGATCCTTGTTATTTATTTACAATTTTTGTTTAATGTCCACTTAAAGCCTGCTCTAAAATGGGAGATTGTACTTTGTATTGTGATTGTAATTTTTATCTATTTATATTTCTTTTATATTATTTTCTTCGTTATTTTCAATTTTTAAGACTGTACACTAGGGTTAGGTCGATAGACTATGGAATTGTCCATCACCAATAGACAACACGATGCTGTGCTGAAATCGCGATCCTCCACCCCGCCTCCTTTTGCAAACCCAATACACACTCAGGCCCCGTTTACACTACGTCTTAGTTTTAAAATGGCATTTTTGAACGAAAACGATCCACATCCACAATGGCGTTTCACCTCGCATTTTTAAACAGCCCTCCGTCCACAATTTAAGAGTACCACTTGCTGAAAACGAACACCACGTGACCACACACAAACACAGACACACACTGTCATGCGCTCGTCTGAGCTCCAGCTTCAGCTCAGCGGGTGCATTGAGCAGTGCAGGATGTACCGCTGGTTCGTGTCTCACTTTAGTTGTTAAACATGATATTTAATTAATCTTTTTCCTATCTAACGACTCTTCGGTCTTTTGAATCTATCAGGTAACGTGTCACAGCGTCAGTACACTGCTTCAATCTTTCGCTTTCACGCTTGTAATTTTAGTGAAAACCTCAGATACGGTTGGTTGGTTGGTTGGTTGGTTTCTGTTGGTTGTGCACCTTTTTTTTTTTACCAACCAAGTTTGTTGACGTCATTATAATGACAGAGATCACTCTGCCTGTTCATGCCAAAGTATTTGTGTGTAACTTATCTTTATTTATTTATCATTTGTTTATGGGTAAAACATAGACCATGCGGGTCAGGTTGTTGAAATGGTAGGCTAGAAATAATTAATTTGTTATGAATTAATCACTTATTCATAAATAATTAATTCACCGCCACCTACGACAACGATACCATCGTGCATCGCAATGTTTCACATTAGACATCATACGATGCTAAATTGGTGGATATTGCCCAACCCTACTGTACACTCTGTAACACATTTATACAGTTAGATTTTAATATTTTGTGAATGTGGGCATACAATAAAAAAAAAACATTTAATTTACTAAATGATAAAACTAGATCATTATTTAGACTTAAGACGAAACAAAACGAATCCTGACGGGGAAAAACAAGTTGAATAGTTCATGACCTTAAATGATTCACTAGCGAACTGGTTTAAAATGTTAAAATAACTAGTAATGAATACCCTATTTTTCATGAACAATGCAGAAAAAGGAACTTACCCTCAAGCCATACAGACAATCCTGTTGAGAGGGAGACCCCAACAATGCCTAATATTTTAGCACTCCATTGAGAATCTGACACTTTTCACATCTGGCGCTGAGCTTGGATGGCCCTTTCTGTGTGTTCGCCAGCTGCAAACCCTCCAAACACATCAGAATAAATGACTAATAAAACACTTTTCCTTTTACCTCTCCAGATTATTCAGCTCCTGAGACATGTTGGAAACAAAAAAGATAGGCAAGACTATGAAAATAAAAAAGGCTTTTGTTATGTGCACATTTTTATGGTCCAAAGAAAAATGGAAAATCTCACCCAGAGGAGTAGTAGTTTTTTTATTTTATATTTCAAGTTGTCATTGATTAATGCCAAACACAATTAAAACACCTGGAAACCTGGAGAAGCGAGTCTAAAATCTGTCAACTTTACATTTAAAAAGGCCGAAAGGTATATTCTGCCAGCCGCCAGTGAAATCCATCAGTATTGCTCATGATGTATTTTCCAGACTCTGTGTCCAAGAAATTAAGTCAGTGTGTAAGGTACATTAAAAGCGGTCAGCGTGGAAGAGCTTCAAACGGCTGCAGTTCAAAGCTTCGGTTGGCAGGTGCGAGCTTGGCGGCCATTTTAATTACGCAAAGAAACAGGACTGCAGGGACAGAAGTGGCACTTAGAAGTGAGAGGGTGAGATGTGCTGGAAGAAAGTCATATTTGACACCCAGCGCACTGCAAAAACTGAGGCTGCGCTGCTGAAAAACGAACCTCGTCTCGACAGCCTCCAGTCGTCAACCTTCAACCATTCCCTGAAACAAATTACTTCCATTTGAAGGTACAGGAAGTGAAATTTCCTGTTTAACATTAAGGGTCCTCGCTTTGGAATGAGCTCTTTTTTTATGAGTTCACTGACTGTTTTTTTCTTCTTCTTTATGCTATGTGAGAAAGAGCAATGGAGATCCAAGTGAATACAAAATTTAAAAAAATAATAAAATAAATTAATAAAACAAAAAAATAATGTCATTTACTCAAAGTTTTTGTAATGAAACATAATTTAAATAACATTTCCAAAATGCAGAAACGTGCAGACAGAAACGCAGAATTAACAGGAAAAATGGAATTTCCAATATAGTACTCAATATGATGGGATTTGATTCATTTCATTTGATTTAGTCAACATAAACATTCCAAATTCCTTGGCATTTCATGTTACATGTCAAATTGGATTATGACTGGACTACAAGATTCTATCGCATTTTATCACTGTGAATCGGTCAATGCTTGACTATTTTAATGTGGACCGAGGGTGTAGAGTGGTTTCGATTCGTAGGCTGCTAGGCAACCATCAACCGTTTTCTCAGAGGAGGACAAGCTGACAAAACATTGCCGTCACTTTGATACAAGTTTAATTTATGGAGCAAATAACAAAGCACTGCAGTGTTTGCGTGTTCTGTGTTTGTCTGAGATAATTAGTCTCCTGAAATGTGTATATTCCATATAAAGTATGAAGCTGATTGGTCAATTCTTGTCACATGACTCATGGTGCACTCGTGACATTTATTCAACTGGGTGCATAAGCCGCACACATCCATTGAAAATAACGAACTTGCGTGAACTCTAGAAAAGACACGGTATACGAACAGCCCGGATTCGAACCGGGTTCAGGAATGATAGTGTCAAAACATAGGCGCACCTCCAATTCACATTCTGTTCAAAGTTTCTCTTTTTGCCATTGCTTTTTCGTTTGGTTTTGTCAAAGTAGAGTCATTAGCATATTAATACAGGGGAGGAGGCAGGGAGGGGTTTTGCGCTTGTGCATGTTGCGCTTAGTTTTACGTTAAGTCGGAAGTCCAAAGAGAATATGCGTGGGATTCGGCGTATGCAGGGTTTCATACATCTGAATTTTTTACTGCGTACGCACATTTACAGCTTCAGCAGTTCATATTCTTGCACAGACATGGGGGATTCACCTGATTTGTTGACAAATGGGTTGCGAATCTATTGGGCCTTTTCCCCTTAGCAAAGAAACCTTTTAAAGATGCAGGTTTCGTACTGTTTTTGCTGCTTGTGGGTTAAATTTGACACTCAAGTGAACGAGATGTAACCAAGAAAAACACAGTAATTTTTCAAAATAAAAGATTTTTCAAAATAAACGACCATTCAGACTCGGATAATAAATAAAATGAAAATAATTAATGATTTCTTGTGAGACCCGGTATCAGTTGATCCACAAAACAGTCCTGGTCCATGGCCTGGTGGTTGAGGACCACTGGTGTAAATCATACATTGTAAAATATTCTGGGTTCCAAACAAATCCTTCAAGTTGTTCCAACATAAACCAATTAAGTTACCTTCATCATTTGTACAAATTTGAACATTAAATAATTAAGAGTTCCCTAAAACACCCTGAAGAACTGTGCTTCAACTCCTTTTAAATAAAGTAGTTTGAACAAGCAGCAAAAGTTGAGTGTAGGGCACTAAATGCATCTAGATAGCATTGGCCACCATTTACTTTCATTGTATGGGAAAGAACAGCATGAACAATCTACTAAATATCTACTTTTGTGTTCCACAGAAGAAATTCAGTCTCATTAAAAGCTGATGCTATATATATAATAGAAATATACTGATGGTCATTGCAGAATTTCAACGGAACCGCAAAAACTAACTTGAAATAACTTGACTAAGCTAAAAAAGGCGAGTAGAAGATTAGAATTGGCGTTTGCTTAAGAGATGAAGACATTTATGTTGTCCGTACCCATTCCACAGTTAAAAATGAGCTTGCCTCTCCTATAGACTCCACCTTGTTCATTCACAAATTCTTTTTTGGAGCATCTTCCTTCTTTTTCACAAACACTATAAATGGAAAGGGAAAATGCAGTGTTGCTTTTTTTGGTTCAAGCTGCAGTTACAGTATGTGGGATAATTGAGGGCAATCTTTGCTTGAAACGGTTTACCCTTCCCCTCACAACACCGGAGGAACTACAAAGCTATTCTTGGACCACAGTTTTCCTCAAAAAATATTAATTACCATAATGTACTCACACCCAAATGAATCTAAAATACTTTGAAATTCTTCTTGTAAACACAAAACAAGATATTCTGAAGAATGTTGGAAAAAGCAGCCATTGATGTCCATATAGTAGGGTAAAAAAAAAAAAATACTATGGAAAGCTGCTTTTTCCAGTTCTTTGCAATATGTTGTTCTGTGTTGAACACAAGATGGAAACTCAAACAGGTTTAAGGAAGTGGAGTAAATAATAAAAGAATTTAGAGCTACATTTGCATTTTTAAGAGCTGATAGCTTTACTGTGGTAAGGTATCGAAATTTTCCAACCTAATCAAAACTTTGCTGAAAAACCTGTTGTACGCAATCTACTACATACCTTACTGTCTGTTGATGGTCTGTACCTCGTAGTGTACCTCTTTCAGTATATAAAACAAAATCCCTTATAAATTCATTTTACTATGAAATATTTACTGAAAATATAATACTAAAGTTTAAAGTTTCCCATTGCCATGAAAAAACCGGCTCAAAGAAATTCATTTCTGAGGACATTTAGCTCATACATTTACAGTAAATCTGAATTGCTCTGCTTGCCGTTTCAAGGACATATGAGTTGGTACATTTCCAATGGCAGAGGACTTGAGAATAAGAAAACCCTCACGGAAAATCTTGTCATTTTATAAATCTTGCTTTTGGTTGTGTTTAGCCCACAGCCTGTGAGGGAGTAGCCCGTTTTCTAAGGGCCGGCCTAAACCTTTACCCTGACATTGGTTCACCACCTTTTATTAAGAAATACACCCTTTAACTTTAATTGACAGGTTGGGTTCTAATCCATATAGTTAATTGTACTCCGGTATATCAAAAGGAGATTTTGGAAAGCAGCAGTCATTGACACCCATAGTATGATTTCTTTCCTACTTTTTTCCTACTATGAATGTAAGGCTGCTTTTTTAACATTCTTCAAAATATCTTCTTTTGTGTTCAACAGAAGAAATCCATAAAGGTTTAGAACCAATTGAGGGCGAGTAACAGAGGACATTTTTATTTTTGGGTGAGCTACCTCTTTAAGAAAAATCCTGACCTTGCCAGTTGCTCTTTTGTGCATTCCATGAGACTTTGTTAGCACTCAATTAGTTTCAACTCATTGTCTCAACTGATTTAATTCATCAAATGAAATATATCTCTTGTATTTGTTGCTTTTGTATTTGTCATCTGACGACCATAATTCAGTTTTTTTTTTTTCATACAAATTATTCTTAAACAGGAATAATAAGGTCTACTTTTATGATGTATGGATGCATGTTAGAATTGTTGGAACTTCCAAAAACTCGGGCACCATTTACTGTCATTACAAAGCTGGTAAGAATCAGGATGTTAATTAATATAATGCTCAATTGTGTAATTCTGCGTATGACAGAAACAGATTAGAACCCTTTATGCATTCCTTGTGTCGTTAGCAACCTAGGACATGACTTACTACATGCAAAGTCATTCAATTTTGAAAATCTAAACATCTTCATAGTGAAACTAATGTTCTGGTAACTAAATTCGACGAACATGTAATGTGACTGACGGAACATTCATGCATTCAAGAAAGGGTTAAAATGTTGATGCTGGTTGCTTGTAATTGTATTTCTACTGTTCAGTAAGAGGCTTTTGGTTTGGTACACATTACAAACTGAATGATTAATGAATAATTGTTGGAAAATAAAAAAAAATTCCACATTCAAAAAATAGTTTTTTTTTGTATTTGTTTATTACTACTACAATATTACACTTCTTTTTAATAGAAGGTATGGAGTTAGATCAGTCTCAGAAATAATACATTTACAAAATATAATTCATACATCCACAACTCATTCACATTTACAAAATCCAGTTTGTAAGTTCATAACACAATTTGTAAATCCACAAATCCAATTTGTAAATTCAAAACACGATTCATAAATCCACAAATCCACTTTGTAAGTTTAAAAATGGTTAAAAAAATACAAATTCAATTTGAAAATTTAAAACTTGATTAGTAGATAAATGAATCCAATTCATAAATTCAAAACACCATTTGTAAATGCACAAATCCAAATCAAATTCAAAAAATGATTCGTAAATACCCAAATCCAATTCAAAAATACACAAACCCGAATTGTAAATCCAAAACACGATTTATTAACTGAATTTATTTGTCAAAAATATATTGAATTTGATATTTTTAAATTGTGTGTTGTATTTATGAATTGTGTTTTGAATTTACAAAGTGAATTTTGTACATCATACATATTATTTTGTAAGTGCATTGTTTTTGAGACTGACCTGGCTGTTTTTGTTTTTATATGTTACTTAGAAGAGAGAAGATGGCTCAAGTACAGCTCCATTATTGTTCAAAATAAAAAGTCATCTTTATGATCTTAATTTTAATAAAAATTTCTTTATTTTTGCTGTATTTAAAATGTACCAAACTGTATCCCTGTACTCTTTCCAATTTTGTGAATCGTTTAACCCCTTACTGGTTGCAAAGGCATTTTATTTTTGAGATTCAACATTTTGTGGTAAAAAAAAATATAAAAGACACACTGGTTTACTTATAAATGAAGAGCACAGAGAAAATATGCATTTTTATGTTTTTTTTTACCCTTCTTCATTTTTAATTTAATTTTTAAAATTAATTTTATTAATAATTAATTTAACATTTTTATCAACTTTAATTTAACATTTAATTAATTTTGTTAATTGTATTATTAATATTATATTGCTAAATAAATATTGTATTAATTACATTTATTTATTTATTACTGCTGTACCTTTTGCATATTTGTATTTATATATTTTTCTGCATTGCTGTACTGTACGGCCCAGTATGTGTTAGTTTTAAGTATAATGTTATTTTATTTACATTATTATAATATAAATTTTTATTTGTGTTTTGCCCTAAATATTATTTTGATGGAAGAATAAACAATTGTACTGTTGGATTCAGAGAGAAACTGAATAAACTAATTTTGTTTTCTGGTGATAGATTGGAAGAGTTGATTCTTTGTTTTTGATACTGTATCTCTGACTAATACATAAAAAAACAGAGTTATACTAAAAATATACAAAAGAAGGGAACACAGCACTGGAAAAAATGCTAAATAATAACTCAAATTTCTCAGTGAACTATCCCTTTAAGCTTTCAACACCAGCTCCATTCTGGCTTGTTTTCAGTTGTCAGTTCATACGGGCTAAACCCACAATGATCATGTTCTGTTCCTCCACCTCTAAAGATGAAAATGACATGTTCTTGACTTTCTTTGTGGGCTTTTTTTGGAGACCCATCATAAGTGTTGCGAAAATACAACCTAGTCGCCCCTTAAGTGAGAGTTTTGAGGGCGGTCTGTCTGCCGGCAGCACTCCCTGAGCTATAGTTTTGGCAAGGCCGTCTGACTCATTTGGAAGCAATGTGCTGAGCCTACAACCTCACAGGAGAGTCTGGAATCCTACTTCAAGAAGAAACGTCCCCTCCTTCTTTCTGATTTTCTTTAGCATACACCCGAGTCTATCCATCCCGGCCTTCTACCTCCCCACGCTAATGCTAGTGCGTGATTTATGCACTTGGAAGCCACAGAAATTTATAACACCGCGTGGGAAACAGGTTTGCTAGTGCGCTAGTAGTGTTTAGCAATAAAAAAAGCTTCAGAGATAAATGGAACAGCGTCATTATGTTAATGGGCTCATGATATGACCAATTTTAGAACAATTTTGTTGAGATGAATCGAAACTTGGCCTGGAATATAAAACATTTCCCTACAATCTACAGTTTTGGGGAAGAGAAGTTTTAGGAAGAGTTTAAAATCCTGTACACTGTAACAAATGCTGGGTTCAACACAATTCCTTCATGCTGTGAACTTCATTGTCTTATGTTCAAAAGGATTAGCAGGAACTTTTCTTACAACATTACTGTGGCTTTTATTGTCACTTATCATAAACTGCAACTAAATTTCTGAAAAAAAGAGAGAGAGAAAAAGGTGTAGTGTATAAACTTAAGGCCAAAGTACGAACTCTAAAAAGTCCAGTTTCACTTTTACTTGCTTAAAATTTGACTTTGACTTGTGGCTCATAGTTCTGTCAATATTCAATGACTAATAATACAAAAAGAAAAAAAATCATAAATTCCAGCATAGAAAGAGCAAAACAAAAGTTAGCCTGTGAGCTATAAACCAAAAGCCAGACTGTGTTTGTTAGGATGGAAAGTTTACTCAGACTGAAGGAAAAAAGCAGCAAAGGGTGTTGGGCTGGATTGAATGTCAAATACAGGGCTGAGAAAAGAATATTACTGCACAAAAAACATTTAGAGAAATTCTCCAGTAGCTGAACTCCGCTGGAGTCTGGGGCTTTTTGACTTTGTCTTGTTGACAGAGCAATACGAGAGGCTGATATTTATTTAAAATAATTCCACCTGTGTTTGAGTGAACTTTCATTCACTGCTTCAGGGCCAAGTGTGTCAAATTTCCAGGACTTTGAGCTCTCATTTATCTCTTGCGCATCAATCAGAAACCAAATTACCCATTCACAAGCATATGAAAATATGGGCGACACAAAATAAGATACTGATAAAATGTTATTGACCTTTACAGCTGGGTTAATTGAAAAACAGGGTAATGAAAGCGACAAAGAGTCCAGTATATTAGTCTCAATGGATAAATATACAAGACCAAGAGTACATCCAGACAGCAACAATCATGTTTTTTCTTTTTCTTTTGCAAAATCTTACTTAGCCAAGTTATTTGTAAAAAAATTTTGACAAAACAACTGAAAATATATCATTTGATTTTTGTACAGTTAAAAATCACAATTATTAGCCCCCCTTTGATTTTTTTTATATTTCCCAAAAGATGTTTAACAGAGCAAAGAAATGTTCACAAAATGTCTGATAACATTTTTTTTCTTCTGGAGAAAGTCTTATTTGTTTTATTTCGGCTAGAATAAAAGCAGTTTTTCATAAAAAAAAAAAACATTAAGGTCAAAATTATTAGCCCCTTTAAGCTATATTTTTTCTTACAGAACAAACCATCATTATACAGTAACTTGCCTAATTACCCTAACCTGTCTAGTTAACCTAATTAACCTAGTTAAGCCTTTACATGTCACTTTAAGCTGTATAGAAGGGTCTTGAAAAGTATCTAGTCAAATATTATTTACTGTCATCATGACAAAGATAAAAGAAATCAGTTATTAGAAGTGAGTTATTAAAGCTATTTAGGTTAGAAATGTGTTGAAAAAAACATCTTTGTTAAACAGAAATTAGGGAAAAATAAATGGGGGCTTATAATTCTGTACATTTCAACTGTATGTGTTTACATCTAAAATATGATATGTTTTACTTTTACAGTACAATGTTATTTTTATGTACGTTTTCAATATGAATTTTAGAACTTAAAACAACTGTACATTTTAACAATTTTTGAAATTCTTTTAAGTGCTTATATATTTTAAAATTATGTTAGCTGTTCACATAATTTAGTGAAATTAATTTCAACTTATTTGCAGTTGGATCCCAAGAAACAATTAAAATGTAATGACTTGTTTTAAAAATCTTTTTATGTGGTATGTTTTTTTATTATTATTATTTCTTACTTTACATGATGTAAAGTAAGATCTTAATGCATGATGTAACAACAAAAGGGTCAAGCTTTAAATAGTAAAATTGTCAACTCTTGTCATTTTTGAGTGAGATGCTAATGGTCTAATCAGATTCAGTGCTTTATGCTAAGCTAAAAGTGCTCCTGCCAGACCTAGAGATATTTGATACTCTAGCTGTTATTATGCAGCTTAACCAGGTTTATTTCAAACTGAAGTACAAATTATAATTATATATTTTCTTTGTATTTTCTTTAGTTTTTATCGTTTGTTTGTTTGTTTTTTCAAAATCAGACAATAATTAAATTAATTGATAATAATAATACAAATAATATAAATTAATTAATATAAATTAAGTGATAATAATTGTACAATAATGTCAGCTGTTATAACCGTTTGCTACAGGTGAAAGTATGTGAAAATACCACATATAATGACATTTTTTACCTAACTCGCTTTATAACTTCCGTCAAGTGTTTGAAATAAATTTGAGTTGATTTAGGTTGTGTTATTATTCAGCGTGATCTCACAAGGAAATGTTTTTTTTTTTACGTTTTATCTGTTTAGTTAATTCAATTCAGTTATATAAAAATGTATGATTTTTAAAAGGAGGTGTTGCAACCAACCCCGCCCCTAAACCCAACCATCATTGGCAGATGAGCAAATCGTATACATTGTATGAATCCATACAAATTGGCAACTTAATCAAAAGTAACGAGATGGTGATTCAACATGACTAACAATCAAACACTAAAAGCGTTAAAATCTTCGAAGTAAATCTGTTATGAGGATTTCCTGGGATTCTTCTTTGTTGGTATTTGTCATTCCTGCACAAGAGCACCACCTGGCTGTTGGAGGAGATTTACTACTGATCACAGAACCACGCTTCTCTGACAAGATGTGCATAACAATTACGGATAGCGATTTCATTTCAGTTAACACACAGCCCTACTAAAACTAGACAAGATATTATTGTCCATCCCAGTACACATTATGTGTATATAACTACAAATAAAGATAGAGGCACTTGCACTATGGTAGAAGTGAGACTGAAGTTGAAGAATGATCCCTAGGGCAAATTCAAGCCCTTGCGAAATCCAATGCAGGAGGTTGAAGAACACAGGCACAATAAAGGACTTCAAAGGGCAGGTGCAGAAACTTCATCCTCAACCGGTGACCTCATGCGGTTAAGGAAAACAGGCTCAAATGCAACTTTTCCTAAAGGAAGCACTGGTCAAGATGATTCACACTCACTCCAGCATTGAAGCAAGTCAAATCTTTCCGTAATGGATACATTCGACTATGTTAGGACTTTCACGGTCAATGAGTTTGTCTTGGTTTGCAAGCATAAAGTCCTAAATAAAGCCAAAACTGCCAAAAGAGGAACATTTCTGTGGGACTAAGGGCTGCCAAACACTGTGGGAAATACTGACAGGCTTGGATCACATTTCCATAAACAAACACTCAGCTTCCTGAATGTGTGCACAAATCCTGCAAAATCCAGGAAAAGAAGCAAGAACGAATGCAACCAGGCTTGTATACACACAGAACACACCTCTAAATACATATTTAAACATGAAAAAAGAGACAGGCCTCTCACTCATGATTACAAACACACTTGACGGTTTGAGCATTGCCAATAAAATCAATTGTAAAGCAAGTATTTTTCCAGTACATAACATACATAAAAATATAAAAAAACTAGTCAACAGACTGGCTGAGGCAGCATGCAAAGCTTATTTAGCGGTCTGGTGCAAAGCTAAAGCAGGTGTGCTTTATCATTGTGGCTTCACACATTCATACATTTTTCAACAGTAGGGCTGTACGAGCACACTTTCATTCTGCCCAATCAGAATTGCACAACCAAACTATTCGGAACGCTCACGACTATTAAAAAAACAAAGAAAAAACAAAGAGGAATGCATGGACAAGTGGGATGATGGTGTCTTTAAAACCATAATAGATTACTAAAAACAGCATTGGTAATACGCAAATATTTTGGTTTCAGTCACAGGCCCAGAACAAAAACAGTTAATTTTTAGGAACTGTTTCAGAATCATTCCCACGACCAGAACCGGCCGCTTCCTATAAGCGAACTAAGCAGCCGCTTAGGACTCCGCTGCCACTAGGGGGCCCCCACAACCCGCTAGTGGTCTGAGTAGTTTCCCTGCTGAAATTGTTTTTACTTGCATTTTACAATTATCTTCATCGACAGTGCTATAGTACTTAAATATTGATACATTTTTAAAGTGTACAGGGCCTGCCCTGCTTACGACTTACAGATTATAGAGCTGAATCTTGATTTAAAAATTACAATTGCAAATGAAATCACTTGTCAATAAATAAATAAATAAATAAATCTTAATTACAATTATATTTTCCCAAAATCGCACAGCCAGTTTTGAATTGTGACACAGCCCCTATATTTTTTTAGCCATGCCACTTTGAATATTCTGTCTGAAATCACATGCATGTATAACTTAAAAACAGTATAAGCTCTATTAAATTGACTATGAACAATTTTGTACTTACAGTAGGGAGTCATTTGCTGCAGGTATGATTTCTCTATTTAAAATTGGCTAAGAGAACTTTTCTGAAATGATATTATTACAGGAGAAAGTCTGAATGTGCAAATGTAAAACAAACTTTACCTAAATCCACAAACAGACTAAAATTAGGAAAAAAACTAATAAATGAATTGTTAACTTTATTGTGGCATTTTTGGATTTAGAACTTGTTATTACCTATTAAAATTAAATTATAAGGGGCCCAGTATAAAGCCCAGCAGGACCCCATAATTAAGCAATTTCTTATATCATGCATATTTTGACTTTCAATAATGCTAAAGAGAAAGACCATAGAGAATTAGTAACTGCATGAGTAAATAAACGGACAATATAATAAAGATTTTATAAATATTCATCTCATTGGGCTTATGCACAGACATGCTTTATACCAGAGATTGAATTTAATTGAATTGAATTGAATTGAATTGAATTTTATTTGACAGATCCTCAAACTTGGGCCCGCGAGCCAAAGTTGGCCAATGGTAACCTTTGATTTGGCATTGAGGTAAAGTTGGTTTTATATTCACACATTCATTCATTTTAACGGTCCCTATATTGTTTACCTCTCAACTTTAAATATTGAGTCTGAAAGAATGGGTCGTGCAAGAATGACTTCAAATCAACATTACCACTATTTAAGCTGCTAATTTGATTTACCCATTCAGAATTTGCAAAGAATAGTTTTATGAAATTATATTATTATGAAAAAGTCTGATTGTGTAAATATAAAACTATTCATTCATTAATTTTCTTGTCGGCTTTCTTGTCCCTTTATTAATCCGGGGTCGCCACAGTGGAATGAACCGCCAACTTATCCAGCAAGTTTTTACGCAGCAGATGCCCTTCCAGCCGGAAACCATCTCTGGGAAACATCCACACACTTGTCCTCTACGGACAATTTACCCTACCTAATTCACCTGTACCGCATGTCTTTGGACTGTGGGGGAAGCCGGAGCACCCGGAGGAAACCCACACAAATGCAGGGAGAACATGCAAACTCCACACAGACACACCAACTGAGCCGAGGCTCCAACCAGCGACCTTCTTGCTGTGAGGCGACAGCACTACCTACTGCACTACTACTTCGCCCCTAATATAAAACTAACTTTACCTCAATTGATTTGGCCCACCGTCCCATCTGAAAAGCGAGAGGGAATGATGGGATGGTTTAGAGATTGTCATTTCAAATTTAATGTGGCCTTTTATTAGTTTTTTTTATTGTTAAGCTACAAAAAGGCTTACTGAAATTAAATGCTTCAGTTTAAATGCTGTAATTTAGTTTAAAATGTATGAACTGCCACCAGACAGATGCAGAGACTTGGTGAGCAAATCAAAGCAAGGGCAGATTCAGCATTGTGTTATAAATGTGACCGTTTATGTTTTTATTGCATTGCAGTATCATTTTAAAAAGCTATACTGCATTAGTTAATATGATTCAAAGTAATGTTTTAAATTAATTAGGAAACTTTATTGAAAAACAAATTGCAATATTTATTCAATATTATGCAATATTTACAGCTCACGGTCACGGCTATCAATAATATTTTTTGGCCCCTCATAAAAAAACTTTGGCCACCCATGCTTCAAACAAAGACAAAATAAAACAAAAAGTTTATATTATACCCCAAATAGTTATCATTTTACTTCCCTATATTCAAATACATTTTCAATACATTTCAAAATAAAATAAATAGTGTATAATAAATCTCAAATAGTTATAGTTATCATTTTACTTCCATATATTCAAATACATAGTCAACAAACGACATTTTTGTTTGTTTTGAGCCAATCAAGTATGTACAAAAAGCTAAAATAACTGCATGGAAGTTTAGAAATGAACTTTAAAACTTATAAAACGTTAATCTCACTTACCTACAACAACACACATCACGTCCACCAGGACGAAGAGTTTCTTTTTCCCCATGTCCGACATGTTTTCTTTAGTTTGTTTGCTCTTTAAAACGAGTACTTTAACGTTACCTCATTTATGAGATAATGTCAAACGCAATCCACTTGGAAGAACCAAAACAAACGCGACCAGTAATGCGAGTTCTTCCGGCTCTGCTGTTTTACCTGCGCTGTACGTACTTCTCTTTACTCTTCAGCTCATAGGTGACGGAGAAACGCGAGTCCTTATCGTCTTTATAAATCAAAAACTTCAAAGGGTGACAACAGTTTTACGTTGGTGTACATATTGCTTTTGTAAAAACGGACCGGTGTTCACCCCTCCAGTAGATTTTTGAGGACGTATCCACTCCTTTTCCAAAAGCACGCCAGCTGTTCCCACTCGCACTCTCGCCGTGTCCACACCTTGAGCTGTGAGAGTGTGTGTGGAGTTGCGCATGCGCATAAATTGTACTTTGAGCCGAAGCGCAAGGCAATGGAATGTGGCACATATAATTTTATGGCACATCATTCCGTATATTTAAACACGGGCAGTTATTTGAATTACGTTTATTTGTCATTAATCTGTATCAGTATCTGTTACTACATCAAATGTTGTGATTTATTATTTGTCTGTTACAATAACTGTAATCTAGGTCTGTCTGTCTATCTATCTATCTATCTATCTATCTATCTATCTATCTATCTATCTATCTATCTATCTATCTATCTATCTATCTATCTATCTATCTATCTGCTGCCATGTTAACACCTAACAAATCAAAACTTTGATGGTCCCAGAATAAATCCCAGGGGGCTCCTAATTAAGCTCCAAAAATCTCCTAAATCACTAATTTACAATCCACATATTTTGTTAAAATGTTCATAAAGTAGCCTGATGATCAGGGAAAATGTACACCGACAAAAAAATCTTGCTTGCCCTAAATTTTTAAGCTAAATCAAATTACCCTCATGAGTCTATTGAACATACATTATGTTAAACTGACTTAAACAGTTTGTGTAACTAAGTTAGAACATGATTAACTTAGTTTCATTAGTTACAATGAACTAAAAACATGCTGTCATGACTGATTTTTTTAGAGTGTATACGTAAGCTGACTGCAACAATAAAAAAATCAAGCTTATAAAAATGCGGTAACCATGAATAAACAAGTTATATTTACAAATGTGCACACACAGGCTTTAGAACATTGTTATAACATTGTTTGCCTCATGTTGTCAATTGCTCTGTCCCCTTAATGTTTGTTCAAACTTTCAGAGTAATGTTTTATCATTTAAAGTTCAAAAGCTGCTTTGGTTAGGTAGACAGCGTAGGTTTTTTGTGGTCATGAGTACTTTGGGAATATTTTTAGATGGCACACCTCTTTGAATATGATATGACAAAATATATGCTTTACATTTTTGAAGTTAAGGAAAACCCTAACCTATTTTAAATGTCACAATACAAACTTAGCTTGCACACCCAGTCCATAACGTTTGGAAAGGCTATACTATGCTTAATATAGGCTAGTGGGCTGTTGCTGATTACACTGAAGGTAATGAAAGATGCTTTGACAGTAGCATCTGCCCTCTAGTGGACACTGACAAGACTGCACATTAAAATGTTACGGGAGCTCGAATAAATTGATAATATAATTATGATTATCTACCTATATTTACATCACTTGATGATCTGATAACAAATAAAACAGAGAATATATTCAAGCTTCAGTACTGAGACATGGCAAGCTGTCATCTCTGACGTCATCTGTCATTGACTTACTGGAAAAGACACAAAATGAAAATGAAAAATTTTAGAAAATGTATTAAAATGAGGCTACCAACCATACAAAGATACATACAAAAGTCATACATTTTGGTAATTTTTTTATGAGTAGGTATCACATACGATGTGTATCATTAACTAAGACAGCATTTGTTTTCAAATTTTTATTATTATTTACAAAATATAATAACAGGGACAATAAATCATCATAACAGGAGCGATAATACATAAATTGCGTTAAAAGGGTAAAGTAAGTCAAAGCAGTGTTTGTCTCCCTTTCGTATCTTCTGAACCTTGTGTAAACTACACACAAAACTTAAAGCCGACTAAACAATTAGCAAACACACTGAGCTGAGCGATTAATGTGACCAGGATGATGATGATGATGATATGTGATGCTTTACAAAAAGTCAAGTCACAAAAGAGGCACTACGCTAGATTTGGCAGTGCCAGTTTCTCCAAACAGTGAAGAAAGATTCTGGGTTCTGACAAGTTGTGGCTTCACGCAAATGAATTGGCAGCAAAACCTGAGAAACTTAACCACTAATATCAGGATGACATTTATTGGCATAAACCATTCAAAAACCCTCTTCAACACTTAGTACTGAAGTACTGACGGACTAGACCGAGAGGGAAACGATCAAAGCCCCTGAGGAACTTGTACTTTTTTCTTTCTTTTTGTGTTTATTGCACAGAGAAGTTTTCTACAATGGGAAAGCTCGAACCTCATAACAGGTATCGCAACAAACGACAGCACAACATGACTGCATTAGTAGTTCATTCCTGATGATACGAGTAAAACCTTTTATTCTTTGAAAAAAATAAGCCATTTAAAAAAAAAAAAGAGTTGAGTTTAAATGTGCTACATGCAATGAAAGAAACTATTTACTGTACAGGAAGAACTATTATCAAACAGGTACCAAAACTATCCTTATTGAGACCATCGAACATCCCAGCAGGATTTAAGTCCTTGCATATTTCCAAAGCCTAAAATTAGGTAGTTAACACTTTCATTGCATGTAGTAATCTGACAGAGACAGTCAGTTCCCTAAAACACCCATTTAGATGAGTAGGTGAAAACTACATGGAGTAAATGACATGAATAACTTTTGAACACATTCCTTGAGATCAATAACACACAAAACAAATTAATCAAAGACGTTTTTACCTCATTTTGTTTCAAACCTGAAGGACTTTCTGAAAGTCAGTGAGGTCCAAAAGCTTCCTTTTACTATTAAAGTACATTGGTGTTAAAACGTGAGCACCATAAAGGTAGCAGAAAAGTAATCCATATGCTGCCAAATATAAGCCATTACTATTAAGGTCAATGGACCCAAAGGTTTTTCTTTTCCATTGCACTTCAGTGGGGTCCAAAGCTCTAGTATGGTAGTACATTTTTTGTAGAGTGTGGATTACTTTATGCTATCTTTTTCTAATTGTTAGAGCTTAAACGTTTTGGACCTCGTTCGCTTCCATTGAATGGACAAAAATCTGCTAATACAAGTCAACAGGTTTGAAACAACACAAGGGTGATTTAATGTGTTTGACTGAACTATCTCTCAGGCTTTTCTGCAATTTCCAGGTGAGCAGCAGTTGTCACGTTTTCTTAGTTTAGTTAAAAACAACCAGATTTGAATGTGGAGAAACATTTAAAACATTTAAAAGATTTAAGGGATAATCAAAACAAACGTAAATCAAAAAAGCAGAATTATTTCATTCCAAACCTGAAAACTGACGAGGTCCGAAAGTGTCTTTTTATACTAAAAATCAGGGGGTCCAAAAGGTTATTTAAAAAAAATTAAGTTAATAATGTCTAAAAGTTTCTTTAAAAAAGAAGGTTTCATAAACATAAAGGTAGCATAAAAGTAATTCATATGCAGCCAAATATTTGCCATTACTATTAAAGTCAATGGACCCAAAGCTTTTTATTTTACATTGCACTTCAGTGGGGTCCAAAGCTCTAGTATTTAGTATGCTAGTACCCTTTTGGTAGAGTGTGGATTATTTTTATGCTATCTTTTTCTAATTGTTAGAGCTTAAACGTTTTGGACCCCATTGACTTGGTTTGAATGGACAAAAATCTGCTAAAACAACTCAACAGGTTAAAGACAACACAAGGCCATTTTAATGGTCAAGCTATCTTATTTGGCTAAACTCTCTCTCAGGCTTTTCTGCAATTTCCAGGTTTAGAAGCAGTTGTCACGTTTTCTTAGTTTAGTTGAAAACAACCTGTTGTGAATGCGGAGAAACATTTGAAACATTCAAAAGATTTATGGGAAAAAGAAAAGTAAATCAATTTACTCATTTCATTCCAAACCTGATGTCTTTTTATGCTAAAAATCAACGGGGTCCAAAAGATTATATAAAAAAAAAAAATTAAGTTAATGATGTCCAAAAGTTTCTTTAAAAAAGGTTTCATAAACATAAAGGTAGAATAAAAGTAATCCATATGTTGCCAAATATATGCCATTACTATTAAAGTCAATGGACCCAAAGCTCTTTCTTTTACATTGCACTTCAGTGGGGTCCACTAAAATTTCCAGGTGAGCAGCAGTTGTCACGTTTTCTTAGTTTAGTTAAAAACAACCAGTTCTGAATGCGGAAAAACATTTAAAAGATTCCTGGAACAAAGAAATATAAATCAAAAAAGCAGAATTATTTCATTCCAAACCTGAAAACTGACGGGGTCCAAAAGTCTTTTTTTTTTTTTACTAAAAATCAACGTGGTCTTAAAGATTCTTTTAAAAATGAAAATGTATGCTAGCATTTTGGACTCTGATGACTTTTATTGTACGGAAAAAATATGGTTTGGGTTTTGTCAAAACATCTCATTAAATTCAGGTTTTACTGAAGAGCAACACGTGCAATTTCAGAGGAAACAACAGCAGTCACATTCCTTTAGTTTTGTTGTTGAAGACAACATGGATTTTGACGTCATGAGGAAATGCTGATGACACTCTTTGATTGAAAAGATAGCCAACACAAAAACTTTAAGTATTTACTATTTCATTCCAAACCAGTATGACTTTCTGAATGTTAATGGAGTCCAAACACTTCTAATGAAATTCGATGGGGTCCAAAAGTTTCTTTTAGAATTAAAGTCATCGGGGTCCACAATGTTTTCTGAAATTTTTACAGCACAAAAACTTGTAAGTAATCCATATGCTGCCAAATGTATGCTATCTTAATGTAATTTAATCTTTAGCATTATGGACCCCATTGACTTCTATTGTACACACACAATAGTAGTTTAAAAAATATATTTCGTGTACCTCAGAAAGAAGTCAAACTTTGGAGTATTATGAAGCTGATTAAATGATGACCAAAGATGCTGAAAACTCCTGAAGAGTGAACATTTTTCTTTTCCAAGTGAACGACAGTCGTCACTTTTCCTTAGATGTGGAATGTTTTTCCTTCATTGTTGTGTCGAGCAGATGGAGGAAGATGGACTACTAATCACACCAAAGTCTAGGACGGATGGTGAGGAAGGTAAAGAAAAGTCAAACTGAAGCTTCGGTGAAGCAACACACTCTGAGCAGGAAGGTGCAGGATCGTCAGCAAAAGACCCGAGTTGAAGCTTGTAAAACCCTGCTCCCAGGAGCCCTGAGTCAGGTGGGATGATGGGACGGAGTGTCTTCGGGAGATTTGGGAGAAGTAAAGCTGGGTGGATAGGGAGACCACGTCTGGCATCTGGAGCACTGGAGGAAGAGTAAACTGGCTGAACAACTGCTCCCCCTGTGGGCCAGAGCAACAACCTGCACACAGGTCAATCTCTCCAATGTTTCGCTCACAAGCTGAAAAAAACAAGAAATGATGGGCATATTAAGAAAACATGGTCCAGATCTGTGGAAAAAAAATCAGAAAGGGAATAGATGTATGATGAGCTTCTGCTGTAAAAAATAAATAAATACAAATTTAGCTAAGAACTTTTTTAAAGAATCAACTGGGATTAGTCTTCCAATCTTTAAATCATTGACTACATTGATATGGACATCAGTAATCAAATTATTGGCCTTAATCTAATTAAGACAATAATATGATTAAGATTTTAGTATGAGTTTCTTATTGAATGTTCCTTTCATGATCCCGTTTTACATATTGTAGCACATGATTCGATTAATCTCATTGCTTCACCATGCTATCGACATGTCGGGTACTTCATCTTTAATTTGTCGACTTCAACAACAGTTTGACACTTTTACTTCTATTAAGAAACATTTTATGCATGCCCCCTGTGACAAACGAGATATTGGATGCGAGTATGAACTGCAGGAGGAGTTTAGTTTTAATAGAATTTGATAACGCACGCTGCATAAAAAGAAAACTCAGCATTTCAAGATGCAGGTGTCTGTGTTCCTTCAATGACTTGGTAGGTGCAGAGAATAGTGTCAAACGATGGTAATAGTTTGATTGCAGTGTTTACATGTCTGTACTGCACTTCAATAATCGACTAAAATCAGCATAATCCAAGTCTTAATTCTATTTCTGCTAAGTTTATGACCTTAATCAAATTAAATGAATCAAAAAACGCTGTTTACATGGTCGTCTCTTAATCAGAGTATTGTCTTAATCGTATTAAAATGATTGGTGTCCATGTAAACATTCTCAGTGATGCCAATAGATATGATTTAAGTGTGATATCATGATCGTGAATTAAAGCAAGTATTTATAATAAGAAGAAAGGCCATGTTTTGTTGGAAACTAACTAAAATAAAATAACTAAATTTAAAAATCAACTAAAAATGAATCTAAATGCAAAACTAATAAACTGACAAAGCATACAACAAAAATTACTAAAATAAAAAATGTACAATCTTGCCTCGGCAACCAGCTGAAATAAAATAAGAATGAGAAAAGAGAATCTGAAATATTTTATGGCAAAAAATAAAGGTGATTTAATATTCGAAAATGTTTTATATTGATGATATTTTTTAATAAATTAGTCTTACACATCATATTTTCAGATGATTTTTATAGTATATAAATTAATTCTAGTACTTTCACCATAAACCGACATATCAACCATTTGATAGAGGTTATAAAACTTAAAATTTAGTAAAAATAAATAAATAAATAACACTTTTCTTTTCTAGGTGGGGCAGTTAAAGGGTTAATATTTCTAATTCTAAAACATAAAAAAGTAATCACAGTACATAAAAGTAAAAATAAAGTAATAAAATGAAAGTTTTGGTATGAAATGTATACCTCTACTAAGTTCTAAAAATAATTTTAAACCAAATTAAAAAAATATTATAAAAACTATATTAGTAAATTTGTAAGATGATACGTAAATAAATAGCCAAGTTAAGTTTTTAAATTATATATACAGTTGAAGTCAGAATTATTAGCCCCCCTTTAATTTTTTTTCTTTTTTAAATATTTCCCAAATATTGTTTAACAGAGCAAGGACATTTTCACAGTATGTTTGATAATATTTGTTCTTCTGGAGAAAGTCTTATTTGTTTTATTTCAGCTAGAATAAAAGCAGATTTACATTTTAAATATATATATATTTTAAGGTCAAAATTATTAGCGCCTTTAAGCTATATATTTTTTCTGATAGTCTACAGAACAAACCATCATTATACAATAACTTGCCTATATACCTTAACCTGCCTAGTTAACCTAATTAACCTAGTTAAGCCTCTAAATATCACTTTAAGCTGTATAAAAGTGTCTTAAAGTATCAAATACTATTTACTGTCACCATGGCAAACATAAAATAAATCAGTTATTAGAAATGAGTTATTAAAACTATTATGATTAGAAATGTGTTGAAAAAAATATTTTCTCTGTTAAACAGAAACTAAAGGAAAAATTAAATAGGGTACCTAATAACTCAGGGGGGGCTAATAATTCTGACTTCAACTGTATATGTGTAATTGCATCTAACAGTGCAGAATTTTTCAGGATGCAAAGTTATGGAGACGCAGAAAAAAAAAATAGAAAACATGTTTTGTACATTAAAAATAAAATCAATATTTGACGAAATAATCTGAGAAAATGCATTTGTTAGAGTGAAATATTCTATTTAACAAAAAACAAGTGTAATACTTATTTAATTATATAAAATAGTTTAAGATAGTGGCATGAAAACTGATTCCTCAATTCCAGAGAGACTCTACATCACTGCTTTTACCTGTGTGTCTGTCAGTTTTAGGCTGTCAGTGAGCAGCAAGCTCAGGGCTTTAACAGGAAGCGTGGTGTGCGTTTCCGGCGTGGACGACCCTGAAACTGAGCTGCACAATTCAGGCTCTCCTCTGGATCAGACCACCAAATGAAAGGCAATGGAACATAAAGAACACAAAGACAATGGGAAAATGCAGGCAGATGGAAAACTGCAATGAAACAAATTCTAACCTTCTGAGCATCCAGATCAAAATCAAGACAAAAATGCATTTATGTAGGACATAAATGAGTGTAAATGAGGAAGCTGCTTGAAACTTGTCTGCAATGAACTGTTAAGCATATGGAGTATGGATCACATCCAAGGATTAAAAGAGTACCTTGTTTATTCAGCTCCATGACTGTAGGTGGCGATGGAGTTTGGAGTTGAATGGAAGACCTGGCTGGCAAACCCTGTGTGGCAACCTCCACATCACCAGTATCTCCATCTGGCTCAGTATCCTCTCTATGAGATATGTATACAAATATGTATATAGAGTTAAAGTCTGAATTATTAGCCCCGCTGTTTATTTTTTCCCAATTTCGGATCTTTTCAACATTTGTAATCATAATAGTTTTAATAACTCTTTTCTAATAACTGATTTATTTTATCTTTGACATGATGGCAGTAAATAATATTTGACTAGATACTTTTCAAGACACTTCTACACAGCTTAAAGTGACATTTAAAGGCTTTACTAGGTTTATTATTTTAACTTGGCAGGTTAGGGTAATTAGGCAAGTTATTGTATAACGATGGTTTGTTCTGTAGACTATCGTAAAAATATATAGCTTAAAAGGGGCTAATAATTTTGTCTTTAAAATGTTTTTTGAAAAATTAAAAGCTGCTTTTATTCTAGCCGAAATAAAACAAATTATCACTTTTCCGGAAGAAAAAATATTAGCAGATATACAGTGAAAATGTCCTTTTCTGTTAAATAGCATTTGGGAAATATATATAAAATAAAAGGGGGGGGGGGGGGGGGGGGTTTTAATAATTTTGATTTCAACTGCTCAGATTTATCGGCCAGAGATCGGTATCGGTCACATTTCATGACTCGATCAGTACTCACTAATGTGGCCAATCTCATGAACCAATTACAATTGTTTGTTTACGAGTTTACAAGCAGAGAACACATAAGAACTGAAATTTCAAATATCAGAACTGAATGTTCTGCGTTTTCAACAATATTGCAAGTACAGTTGTCACTATACTATTAATTCACTTTGCGATACCATACCAACTGAAGTATTGTGATTCTAAGTAGTACTGCAATTCATAACTCAAATGCATGAAATAAAGAAAAATGTCAGAAATGCTATATTTTATTTGTTACAATAGTCTACTTGAAGTGAATTATTAATTCCCTTATTATTAAAAAAAAAAGTATTTGCACGTCTTCTCACCTAAAATGTATTTGTACGAAAAAAAAAAAACATTAAAATAAAGATACAAATTATACCAAACAAAATTTGTTACAAAAAGAGCATTTTACCAACAAACGAATGCTATATGAAGTGGTCAAAAATTAAAACTTCCATTTACAAACTATTTTGGAGCCATAGTATCATGATACTACCATAGTATTGGTAAACCGTACAACTCTAATTGCAAGTTCAATAAATCTAGGCTGGAAATATTAGGAAAAATAAAAATGTAAATAATTTTTAACTTGAATAATTATTAATGGCAACGCGGTGGCGCAGTAAGTAGTGCTATCGCCTCACAACAAGAAGGTCGCTGGTTCGAGCCTCGGCTAGGTCAGTTAACATTTCTGTGCGGAGTTTGCATGTCTTCTCCGTGTTCATGTGGGTTTCCTTTGGGTGCTCCGGTTTCCCCCACAAGTCCAAAAGACGTGCGTTACCGGTGAATTGAGTAGACTACATTGTCCGTAGTGTATATGTGTGATTGAGAGTGTTTGAGTGTATCCCAGTGATAGGTTGCAGCTGGAAGGGTATCTGCTGCATAAAACATATGCTGGATAAGTTGGCATTTTATTCCGCTGTGGGGACCCCAGATTAATAAAGGGACTGAGCCAAAAAGAAAATGAATGAATATTTATTAATATAAATTATTGTAATATACAAATTGTAAAAAGCAGTAGATAATGGACCTATTTCTTCTAAGTAAAGAAGTAATGGATTTATGGGTGAGCATTTTAACTCATGTACTTGTAACTTCATTGAGACATGTTGAATTTTTCTTCCATGATTTGCAATGTTTCCAATTTGCTTTATTAGTGAGTTTTTAAATGTTTTATCTATTTAGTTCTGTGAAGTTGCTTCTAACCATGACATGTCGCACTAAATTGTTATTAGTGACATGTTTAGGGATTATATGCAACGTCTATCATTTATTCTCTGAGGTAGGGCAAGATCTCCACTTAAGTATCATACTTGGACTCAAAATGTGCTTAATGCATTATAAAGCCTGTAGCATCAGAATTGGTACTCTGTATTGGCCGATTATGATGACAAGGAATCGGAGCATCCCTAGTTCAGTATCTTTTCAGAATATCAAGGCAAAGCTAAATATCAAATTCCTCAATTTTCCTCAACAATTTGTGCTACTGTTTTAATGACAGCTCTCTAAAGCTAAAAAAAAACATTTAACAGTAAATTTTAATGGGGAGCCAAGTACTTGCACATTATTATAATGTTATGGGCTGCAATTTAATGTACATGAGGTGATTGTCTTTAGTAACAATATTTTTATGCTTATAAAACATTATGATGGCAATCATTAAACTGAGTGGTCTAAATGTATTTATCTGTATTTTAATTTTCTGTTGAAGGTGTAGAATCCTAAATGTTGCCCAATCAGAATGTTTGGTTCTACTAGGCCTGTCACAATGATCAATATCGACTTATCGCACAACACATGGATATGACCTCAATCATTTTTGGTGATGCAATATATATCACAATTTTAGCTGATTGTGCCACATCTCTATCTCTATTGGAGCTGTCAGTGTCAGTATGGTTAAGAAAACACTATAGTATTGACTATAAATTACTACAGTATATTTTCATGTGCGTGTCTAATAACTGAGAATAGATCTGGTAGCAGATATCGCAGTTTTCTGTTCTTTTTACCTTGCACTTTTTAGTTAACATTTATTTAGGATATACCTTTTCACATTCTGATTCCAATGCCTACTAATGAGATTGTTAAAATGACTATAACTTAATTAAATATTCTATATTATGTTTCCCAGTGATGAGGTGCAGCTGGAGGGGCATCCGCCGTGTAAAACAAATGCTGGATAAGTTGGCGGCTCATTTCACTGTGGCAACCCCGGATTAATAAAGGGACTAAGCCGAAAAGAAAATGAATGAATGAAATATTATGTGCTCTTTGGAAGAGTGGACTTGCATTGAGATGCTGTTATATTGTCATTCTGGCTTTATATAATGAGTAGCATAAAATGTTCCTACCATGTCAATAATACCGTTTATCATGATATATTTTGGTGCTATATACCATATAACAAAAATAGATATCGTGACAGGCCTATGTCCTACCTGCCTTTCAAAATATATAATTGCATTCCTCAAAATGATTACATTATTGCAGCCTTTACAGACACAGTTCAGACAGAGAATGGCAGGCAAACATCAATAATCTACACTCTTGGTTAAGATTGGTATTGTAATTACTAACTGTACTAGAATCAGTTAAATACATTCATCTTTAAATCTATTTGTAAAATTAGGTTGCAACTCTGATATCTTGCTGATACAGTGGCTTTCATAACTAGTTTTCGTGACAGATCTATTTAAGCATATGAATTCAATAATCTAGACACCTCTAACAGGCTAGGAAAAAATTTAGGCTATCAATTCTGCCAAATATTTGGAAACTGAATGACTTGCTTGGGCTAAATGTAATGCTATGTGGCACATCATTTACAAGTGGTTTTAGTGAGATCTTTCCACTGTTAAAAAAAAACACAATACTGAGTGTTTATGTGAAATGTTCTTTCACATTCATTTAATTCTATAGCTTGCTTTAAACAGGATGAATGATCAGTCGTTTGAACTAAGTTTCCTTTACAATCTGTCTTTCCGCACTCATTGATGGAATTTCCAAATAAAATGGGCAGAATTTAAAAGATGTCAAACTTTGTTAATTCCTAAACGTGATCATTTTCATTCACACATCAAATGCAACAGACTAAATATTATCATTGAGATACATAAAAACGCATATGACCTTGTTTAAATGGTAAAGTTATATAAACTAAAATATGCACTACCTGACAAAATCTTGTCCCTTATCCAAGTTCTAGGAACATCAAATAATAACTTGACTTCTAGTTGATCATTTGGTATCAAAAGTGACTTTTATGAAAGGCAAATACCTCAAGATTACGCTTATTTTACCAAAATAAAACATAATTATGCCTTGATTTTTAATTATTTAATTAGGACAGTAAGGTCTGACTTTGCTTAGACAAAATCTTGTAACTTATCAGAAATAATGTACAGTATAGAATATAAAGTCATGCTACAGTGGAAAAACAATTAATATTGTGTATGACTCCCATAAGCTTGGACGACTGCATCCATACATCTCTGCAATGACTCAAATATCTTATTAATAAAGTCATCTGGAATGGCAAAGAAAGCGTTCTTGCAGGATTCCCAGAGTTCATTAAGATTCTTTGGATTCATCTTCAATGCCTCCTCCATCTTATCTCAGACATGCTTAATAATGTTCATTTCTGGTGACTGGGCTGGCCAATCCTGGAGCACCTTGCCCATGTTTGCTTTCACAAACTTAGATGTGGAGGCTGAAGTATGAGAAGGAGTGCTAACCTGTTGAAGAATTTGTCCTCTCCTGGGGTTTGTAATGTAATGGGCAGCACAAATGTCTTGATTCCTCAGGTTGTTGATGTCGCCATCTACTCTCACACACACCCCCAAACTGAATGTAACTCCAAACCATGATTTTTTCTTCACCAAACTTGACTGATTTCTGTGAGAATCTTGGGTCCATGCGGGCTCCAATAGCTCTTCTGCAGTATTTGTGATGATTGGGATGCAGTTCAACAGATGATTCATTAGAAAAATCTACTTTCTGCCACTTTTCCAAATGATCAACTAGAAGTCAAGTTTTTATTTGTCGCTCTTACAAGTGGGATTGACGACAAGACTTTTGTCAGTCATATATTTGTTAAAAACAAATTAGATTTCCTAACTTTAAAATAAGAGCTTTAGGTATGGGGTGCCACAGGGCTCTATTGTTAGACCATTCTAATTTCACATTTCAGTTTTTATATTAGTAGAAAAACTAAAACTATAATCTGCACCCTCTCCAAGACAGACAGACAGACAGACAGACAGACAGACAGACAGACAGACAGACAGACAGACAGACAGACAGACAGACAGACAGACAGACAGACAGACAGACAGACAGACAGACAGACAGACAGACAGACAGACACACACACACACACACACACACACACACACACACACACACACACACACACACACACACACACACACACACACACACACACACACACACACACACACACACACACACACACACACACACACACACACACACACACACACACACACACAGACACACACGCACACACACTATTGTTGTCATTAGATCGTTGTTTTAATTTTTTAAAAACTACATATTTTAGAAATTGTAATTAATTCAATTTTATATGAGGAAGTATTAATTATAGTAAATGTTAGGTCACTTAAATATTACTTTTAAATCTTTGAGACATTACTTAAAAAGATTTTTAAAAATCAAGCAATTAAAAAACAAACAAACAAACTCACATATTCCCAGATGGCAGATTGCACTTTTTTCGACCCAGCTTGGTGGCCTGCTGTGTGAAATACTCATGCCGCTCTGATTTCTTCCACATGTAGTAGTACTCAACACACTCACCCACTGAGCGTGTGCGGACCTGAGTGAGGGTGAATAAGGGAGACCAGCACATTAATAGGCACATCTTAAAAAAATAAGTCAAACAACTCAATGCCTACTAGGATATAATGTGTGTTATGAGACAGTTTTGTAACCTTATTGGCCTGTATGAGGTTGAAGTTCTTCCCATGGGCACGGAAACCATGCTCAAAGTAACGACGCTCCTCCTCACTCCAGCCACAAAGCTCCTCTGGAATATTTGTACAATGAAATTAACCAGATATACATATCATAATGCACAAATTGTAACTGCCTTAAAAAATGCAAAGCTAGAAAATTACAGAGGTCTTACCATTGAATACCTTAACATTAAAGCGATATCGTCTTAGTGCCTCTTCTGCATTAAAGTTGCATTTCACTAGTTCATAAAGAGCCTACAAAAGAGATGGAAAACTAAGTGTAATCACTGAAAGACCAAAACATGAATCACTAAAGATCACTAAACAAAGAATACGAGAGCGCAAATGAAAAACGGTCTGTAACATTTTAGAATGCACATACATATTTACAAACAAATTTGTAAGAAAATATTAATTTTTTGCATCCACTCCTTTATTTTTCGCACACAACAAATGGCCTATTGATTAAAAAAATAAATAAATAAAAATGCGGTTAAGAAAGCCATATTTATTTTGCAAAAACATAGAATGGCCAACCAGCAATAATTATTATCTATGGCGTACCACTGGGCTCTATTCTAGGCCATTACAACTTAATAATAGGGGTGTGACGAGCTGCTTACTCCACGAGACGAGATACAAGATGGGGTTCACAAGAATGAGATGAGAAGAGATTTGAACAGTATTTTTAACAAATCTTCAAAGATAAAATACATGAATGGAAAATATTTTATTCAACTGAAAAAAATATCACAAATTGCAAAACTATTCAGGTGCTTTTTTTAAATCAACTAGTAATAAATGTTATTTTACATTTATTTAATGAATTGTGCCATTAAGGACATACAAACACTGCTAAATATTTAGCAATAAACTCTACTGACTAACTTATTCCCTGTAAAAGTTCACATAAAAAATGAACTGCTTTCCACAAATTGAACTTTTAAAAAAATAATTTATGTAATCATGTCATTTTTAGTTTTTCATTTTTCAGCAGTTTCACTTTCATTCAGCAACAGCTTCTGTTTTTTTCCGGACAGCATAAATGTGTGTTCAGTGATGATAATGACTACGCCTGGTGTACGTCTTCAGGAGTTCACTGTGCATGTGTGTGTTTGCACTCGGAGGAGATGTGTGTGTCTGTAGTCCTTTACTGCCTCGATGGGTGCAGAAAAGTGTCAAACAGCTAAGTGTGTATGGCTTATCTTGTCGCAAAATGCAGCAAAAAGTCCTACTCAACGATAACAGTTTGATTACATCGTTTACATGTCTGTACTGCACTTTAATAATCCATCTTAATTCGTAATTAGTGTTTACAACGAATATGGCTTTAAGCATATCTAAAGTGCTATTCCATCTTATGGTATGAGCTGTGGTTAATGTGTGTAGCTGCCGGTAACAGCACCCCTTAAAACCCGGTAAAGGAAAAAATTGGTTAAATCACATTCACCTGCCCCAAACAAGTGATGCACAACTCCGAGGCCAGCCTGTCATTGTGTGCAAAGCACATGATGTGCCGTTCTAATCCAATCCTGCCTCCAATCCTCAGTGCTAAATTCACCCTCATCTCTATCATAACATAACAACTCACGAAACAACTTTTCACCTCAACAAGAAATCTCGTCGCAATTTAGTCTCTTGAAATCTCGTAGCCTGAGATCTCATCACATCCCTACTTAATAATGTATCAAATATTAGAATTATTATTTTACAGAAATGAAATTAACATTGTATCTTCAAACATATACAGAGCAGAACATAAACGAGTACACCCCATTTCTCAGTGATAATGGGTAATATATTTGGGTGTATTTGAACAAACCAGATTCATTAAAGGAATATATTTATTAAAACAATATTTCAGTCACTGAACATGTTTAGAAATAGAAAGATTAAACTTTTACATTTAAATCACAAACAATAGAATTTCAACAAAATTGTATTTATTTTTTATTTCTCTTGAATTTTGCTGTTTTTATGTTTTTTATTTAATATATTTCTCTAACATAAATTTTGGTGTACTAGTTTTGGACTGTTCTCATAAGTTATTTTGTTAGATTAGCTCCAGATTTGGCTTCAGTACTGACTAATGTAATGTATAATGTGAAATGGGAGACTTTTGAGGGGTGTATATGTTAAGCACTGCATAAAATGGCCTGCCATATAAATGAATTAACATAAAAAACTGTCTAGCAAGCATTGTTGTAAACTAAATTTAAAAACTTTATGAAAATTCTAAAATGACTTTAAGCCTTGGTCAGATCACATGATTTTGGCACGATTTCCTTGATGTAGGGTGTTGCGGGGATTTGTAAATTACAAATGGGCATCGTGATTCGTGGCACAAGATTGAATCGTTTCTTCTCGTATAGTATGGCATAGTTCACGAAAACCGATACTATGCCTGCGACGCCTAACGACACTGTCACAGAAAGTCTAGCATGTTTAAGTTTTTTCCTCATTCTTCATGACAGGTTTCATCAAGTGGGTGACACTATGCAATAGGACCACATCATTTCTTTATTATATCAGCAGGTGCTGTCGTTAATGCGCCGGTGAGGTAATCAAAAACAGGCTGCATATTTACTTATGGGTGGGTCACGGGTGGATATGATCAATCATGCAAACTACTTTTCTAAAATATTAAAGTGTTTTAAGCAATGGTATCTGACAGACTGGCACAAATATGCAGACATTTTCATTCTCACAATGAGTTTCAGAGTTCTCTTAACCTTCCAACAGAGTTTCTTTTTCTGAGGTAATCTGGGAACACTTTCAGTGTTGCGAATACATTGCAAAAGGATTTCCTGCTTATTCAAATATGTCATTAATATTAAAAACAGTTTAATATAGGCTTCTCTGAAACTGTTAATATTACAATTCAATTTTATTTAGGCTAGATTATTATTTCAGTTAACAAACCAACACAATCTCAAGGCAATTCTCAAGGCGCACAAAGCAGACTTATTTTGAAGCAGATCACCTCAAATGTTATTCGTTATACTTGTTTATAGATAACTGACCAACAAAAGATACATTAAAATTAAAATTATACCAAATGAAATTTGTTTAAATTATATTTTTCCCAAGAAAAATATATTAATTATATTTTTGTTTGTGCCTGTCCTCTACTCATCTATATGGGTGTATGATTTGGTTCGCTCTGTGGAAAATAAGGATTTAACGAATACTTTACTGTGATTGTATCACAAATCTCAGTTATACATTTGCTAATTTTTAAATATGTAATTATTTGAAAGATTGTCTTAAGCATCTGATTTTTCCTTGCTGCTGCTTCTTCTTTTATTATCTCTGGCTCACTCACGGCAAGATCAGACGAGGAATTGGCAGCAAAATATACATTTAGATTTCGAAGAAAATATCTCAATATTAAAAGGAATCATAAGTTTATTCCTATGCATTTCGTCACAAATGCCCTTAAATAATGTAGTTATTAGTTGTCTGCAAGCATCAGTGTTTCTTGAGATTGAAATAAGATTTAAAAAAAAAATGAAATTGAGATGAGAAATATATTATAGTAACACTTGTGACTGCTTTGGGAAATAATGCTTAATGTAGACGTCAAGGGATGACTGATTATGAAAGAACGTGTAGTCTGGCTCATTTATTACCCATGACAAGTTAAGAATTTATTAGGGAAATTTTGTTTTTATTAAATTCTCGCTAAATCTGACATAGTGACTTTTGTAACCATTATTAAAAATAGTGTGATCTAACCGGGGATTTAAACAATCAATATTTAATTGCTAAAATTAATTTGAAAATTAAGTAAATACTAAATACTATCAAGTAAAACAATTATAAGTGTTACAAGTGTGATTGAACCCAACCTGCTCATTGTCTTTGACTTTATCTCCAGTGGTCAAAGTGTTTGTAGGTCCACTGTCGCTCCCGTTTCTCTGGGCATCAAGCAAAAATTTCTCTACAGCCAGACTGGACATCACGTCTGGGGTCCACACTAACTGGTCCTCATTTTCATAAGCTGGGGATAGCAGAAACAAAATAGGTATGGGTCCCAGGGCACTCAGCAGGTCGGTTATGCAAAACAGGCCATTGGAGCCAATCCAAAGGACATCAGTGAAGAGAACACACTTACCTCTTTCATAAAAACTTTGTGTACAGAGAGAAGGTATTACAGCCTGATACTGGGGCCCCACCATGATATCCTGATAACAAAACATGGCACAAAATTATTTCTGTAATGAGTTTTTTTTCTTTATCCATTTAAGCAGACATTTTTTTAAATATAAAATTAAATTCTATTTACACTTAAAGGGCACCTTTTTACCCCTTTTGTGTATCCAGAATGTGTCTGTAAAGTTTCAGCTCAAAACACCCATCAGATTATTTATTATACCTTTCAGAACATTAGAATTTTCTGCTCTAAACATATTACAGCTGTTTTAGTTGCCTGTGCCTTTGGTGTGAGCACCATTCCCATGTGCCTGTCAGTGTGCCTCAATCACCGCCTCGGCTGCATCAGATAAACAGCACAGTGAAGAAAGCAAGTCTCATGTAACGTTTGAGAGAAATACTACAGTAAGAACTTTCCCAATGATTATTTGATGTATTTGTTGTGGAGTTAATTCAAGCCTTTCTGCAACAATAAGTCACGCAAAATGTTGTTGCAATGTAACAAACATACAAAGACACACATCGCGTTTAACTTTGCACTGTTTGTGCACGGCAAAACGTGACAGGATACACGTTAATGTTCACTGTTGTATGGATATATGTTACGTTAATGTACAAAATGAACCTGATTTAACATCCACAAACCGGGATTTAAGCATCTTCCTTTCTAATTGTACCGACATGTGGCTGTGGTGACAAAGAAGTTAAAATTGCTGTAATTCATTACAGGCATGCACTGTTTTAAAAACGCTTTAAACTTGTAAAAGTCATTCTTGATCACATTTGACTGATGATTGATGATCACAGAGCGCTAAAAAGATCTTTTAATCCCAGTTGCTTTGATATGATTATACATGCTACTACGAGACATGTTAATACGCGGATGTCAATCAATTCTGTGGGCGGGGAAACCGCACTCCTACATCACGTTGCAGTGGGCCTAAAAAAAGGAGGGATTTGGAAATTTAAAAAAAATATACTAATTGTCTTTATATCATTCCAATATGACTGTGGACACACTATACAGACACACTGTCTAAACAGCTTACAAAAGAAGATTTTCATCATAGGTGACCTTTAATGTTTGTGGTCAGTAAGATTTTAAAAGATTTGAAGCAAAGGTTCCATTTATTTTTATCAAAATATAATTTGGGAAAAGTAATATTATGAAAGTTCATTACAGCTAAAACTACTGTTTACTGCGTCTTCTTTGATGGCAAAGCCTATTTTTAAGCAGTCATTGCTCAAGTCTTCAGTGTCACAGAATCCTTCAAAATCTTTTGTATATCCTTCAAATTAATGTGCCCTTGCTGACTAAAAAACTCAAGATTGCGCTTTCTACATACAATTTTTAAGAACAAGTTGAATAAGAAAACTATTAATTTGGATTGCCTTTAAATATGGTGTCCCACTGGGCTCTTTACTTGGACCAGTCAAATTTATACTTTTTTTAAATTGGCAAGTTAAGACTGTACTGTTACTATTGTATAAGCTCCTAAAATTGTTCACCAGCATTTAAGCATAGATGAGTATAACAATAAAATGTTTTACTTTGCGGCCATCACTGGAGGGGATGGAGGTGCTTTCTGAGTCATCTTCGGAACAGCTAACTGAAGTGTCTTTGTCATCACCTGGACAGGTTTACAGAAAGTAAACAGAATTATATTTCAAAGTATGTTCAGTGTGGCGAAATCATCTTGTACATTTATACAATTAAGGCATTATAGTGTGATGTTCTACCTCTTAGGTGACATTGTAAGAGGTCAGATGCATGGGACTTGATGGTGAGTGTGAGGTCATCAGCAGAGGAATGGTTGTCCACATCCTCCCCTCCAGAGAGCAGGTCTTTATGTATCTGAACCTACAAAAATATTGAAAAGCCAGAATTCTAAACAGGATCAAACTAGTGATGCAAATTTGCCAAGTTTTTCTACATCCTTAAATTTAAACATTTAAATTTAAAATTAGATCAGTTGCAGTTTTTATGCATATTTTGTATAGTAGATGGAAGTCAGAATTTTTAGCCCCCCTGAATTATTAGCCCTCCTAATTTCTGTTTAACAAAGAGAAGATGTTTTCAACACATTTCTAATCATAATAGTTTTAATAACTTATTTCTAGTAACTGATTTATTTTATCTTCGTCATGATGACAGTAAATAATATTTTACTAGATATTTTTCAAGACACTTCTACACAGCTTAAAGTGACATTTAAAGGCTTAACTAGGTTAATTAGGCTAACTAGGCAGGTTAGGGTAATTAGGCAGGTTATTGTATAACGAGCTTAAAGGGGCTAATAATTTTGAACTTAAAATGTTTTTTAAAAATTAAAAACTGCTTTTATTCTTGCCGAAATAAAACAAATAAGACTTTCTCCAGAAGAAAAAGTATTATATCAAACATACTGTGAAAATTTCCTTGATCTGTTAAACATAATTTGGGACATATTTAAAAAATAAAAAATAAATAAAAATATAAATATGTATATTTTTCTTTTTTTTAAAAGAGCACAGATTAAATTTAGAGGCCTCTAATAAAGATATATGACTGAGTGAATGCAAATGTTTATCAAAATTTCCTTCTGAATCATGCAGTTGCTGCATTCATCACCCAATCAGTTAGCAGTTTTCATGGAGGACAATGAACCCCATCACACAGCAAAATGGGTAAAGTAGTTCACCGAGCAGGAAAGAAATAAAAATAATGAAATGGAAAGTTCAAGAGTCTTGATCTAAACCCAACTGCAAAAAACACAAAAAAATTATGGCAAAATTTTCCCTGTATGAGGCTATTGATGTCCTGTGTGAGGCTATTGATGTCCTGTGGCCACATTTGTTAGGGTCATTCCATTAAATGTCCTGTACACTTTGTACTAAATTTTGACTTCTGTAGCATTCAGAAATTGTAGATGAAAACTTTCTTTGTGCTACAATCACTGCTGCTCTCTTTGATCACCATAAAAGGGGTTTTCTGTTTTTTTTTAACATAGTATAACCACAACTAAAATTCTTTTAGATCTTGAAAGGTAAACAATACAAGAAATTAATATTTTCTGGCAATAAAAAGGTTTATAAGCTTTTCTTTCTATATATACAGGGGTTGAACAATAAAACTGAAACACTGGTTAGTGTTATTATTTATTATTATTTTAACACTATTTAGTGTTGGAGGTTTTATGGCTAAATTTCTTCATTGATTGGACATTCACCAGTAAGAGCAGAGTGTGAAGGTTTAATTAGCAGAGTAATCGCACTGTTTTGTTAAAAATATTGCAATGCACACAATATTATGGGTGACAGAGTTTATAAGTTCAAACTGTTGTTGCGCATCTGTGACCAAGACAGCAAGTCTTTGTGATGTATCAAGAGCCACAGTATTCAGAGTAATGCCAGCATACTACCCAGAAGGACGAATTACATCCAACAGGAGTAACTGTGGACTATCTAAAATGGGATGTCCCGGTACTAACCCGAATTGTATCCAAAAACATACAACCACAGATGCCGAACTCATTGCAGAATTAAATGTGCATCTCAACTCTCCTGTTTCCACCAAAACTGTTCATCGGGAGCCACACAGGGTCAACATACATGCAACATATAGCCAAACCTTTGGTCACTCATCCCAGTGCCAAACGCTGGTTTCAAGGGTGCCAGCAGCAAAAATCTCGGGCTGTGGACAACAGGGAACATATTTTTTCTCGGATGAGTCCACCTTCACTGCCTTTCCCACATTTAGGAGAGTTACAATGTGGAAGAAAGAAGCGTACCATCCAGACTGTTTCATGCCCAGAGTGATGCATGGCAGTGGATCAGTGATGGTTTGGGCTGCAATGTCAAGGTGTTCCCTAGGCCCAATTCTTGAGCAAGAAGGGCAAGTCAATGCCAATGACTACTGAACCATTCTGGATCACCCATTGGTTCAAACATTGTATTCTGAAGGCGGTGCCTTGTATCAGAATGAGAATGCACCAAAATACACAACTAAACTGGTGACAGAAGGGTTTAACGAACATAAAAGTGAAGTAGACCATCTCCCATGACCTGCACAGTCACCAGATCTAAATATTATTGAGCCATTTTAGAGTGTTTTAATAGGAGTGGGGTTTTCCTTCCACCAGCATCATGTAGTGACCTGGCCACTATTCTGCAGGAAAAATGGCTCAAAATCCCTCTGGCCACTGTGTATCTGTCATTCCCAAGATGAATCGATGCTGTATTGGCCACAAAAAAGGTCCGACACCACACTAATAAATTATTGTGGTCTAAAACCAGGTGTTTCATTTTCATTGTCCAACTCTTGCATATATATTTAAAAAATGCAAATAAGCAGCATTTTATAAGTGTTTACTGTAGAAGAATTTTAACCTTGTCCAGTGTGATTTCAGGCAGACTGGCTGCCAGCTCATTCGGCTCCTGTTGTTGCAGGACAGGATCAGGCATTTTGTACCCATAAAGTGCCAGTAGTTGCTCAAGAGACATCTCACCACCCTGTGGAAATAAAAAAAATAATAAATCCAATTTTTTTCTAATCAAAGATCTAATCAAAATGATCAATGCATAGCAAGACGCTGTACCACTCACTGCCTGGGACTTGGTTGCCATCTTCACCGCCTGCCTCCGCAGAGCCACCAGGCTCCTGTCCTCCTCTAGGAACGTGGTTGCCCGGGGAAGGGCCTCCAGTGGCCCCACATAGCCCTGGTGGAAAATGTCTACACGACTGTGCCGTTGGTCTTTGGAGCCCATTCGAACTGCTAATGCACAACAAAAATTAATTAGTAAGTAGGGCTGGACGATTAATCGAAAAGAAATTGAAATCGACATTCAGAACCTATAATCAATCAAATTTTTTCAAGTAAACTTTTTCAAATATTTTCCCTACCGTGTGTGAAGTCATGTGACCTCGCTCTGTTAAGGCTGAATTATACTTATTATATTATTCTGATATGATAGTTCTGCCAAGCACAAACGTACAGTCTGGTGCAGCCTTCGCATACCCACGCACCTTTCAGAAAAATGTACTTACACACAAAGATGCGTTTCACAAACTTTTTGATTGGTCGATTTGGTAGTGGTGACGTTGGTAGGCGGCCCAGAGAGCCACGTTTAGGCAATGTGTTTTAATTTCAGTTGTTCAGCATTGATGTTCAATAAATAATCATAGACAATAGATAGTGTGTGTTTACTTCAATTATTTTAAAATCAAGTAATGCATCATACGCTCAAAAATCTCTGACTTGTAATATGTGAGCATATTTATGTGCAAAACTTGTCAGTGAACTATGATATATAAATAAATAAAATTAATAATTAAAATAACCGTTCAATAATCATAATCGAGTTAAAATGTTAATTAATTGAAATTTAGATTTTAGGCCAAATCGTCCAGCCCTATTAGTAAGTATAACTATAAATTAATTCAGTTAGAAAACAACAATCATCAACACTCAAACAACAAACAAATAACTCAGAATAACTTAAAATTTTATTGATAAATACAAGCAAAATTTGAAAGTAACCTTTTAAATCCAAACTATTAAGATCATGTGAAAAAAATAAGTATTTGTGGGTCAGCCACTAGTAACAACATCTCAGTTTGACCTGATGAAATAAAATTATGTCAAAAATCCAAACAACCAGCTTTTGAACATTTGGAAAGAAGCAGTTACATAGTTAAACTGATAACAAGATTATTTAAAGGATAACTATAGAACCAACTGAAAATACCACATTAAATCATTGTTAACTTCTATTCTTTATAGAAGCTTAGAGATTAATTTGAGGACCATTTAACATATAAAGATTTGAATCAAAAGCGTGTTATAAAACCAAAATACACCGCACACACACTGCATTTCTTATTGACTGAAAGTTCTGCCAAAAAAATCAGTTAACGCACAGGTAGTTCATGTCAGTCTTGTTCACAGTCATAAATACACGCACTATATACAAACAGTAGCAGTAACCATGTTTGACCATGAGCAATTTGCAAAATCTACACAGTTTACACATTCTACACAAATGAACACATTAGTTGGGCCAGACAGAATCTGCGGACATTTTTTTTTTGCTATATCTGTGCAGAATTTTGTAAAAAATCTGCGGATTTAAGCGGAA
Source organism: Danio rerio (assembly GCF_052040795.2). Lineage (NCBI taxonomy): Eukaryota > Metazoa > Chordata > Actinopteri > Cypriniformes > Danionidae > Danio > Danio rerio. The sequence goes on along the minus strand of NC_141042.1, from coordinate 22,142,215 downwards.
TGATTTTGGGAGTATCGTAACTAAAAATTTGATATATGAAATAAAAAAAATAACACCTTTTTAACTTTCATATAGTTTTTCCATTGCAAATCCAATTACATTCATTTAATAGTTGAACAAAGCAAGTCTCATATATAATATCTCTACAAAAAGACAGAAAATATCTCAATAATAATTAGTCAATAATGTTACTGAAATTAATTAACTGAAAAAATGTAAATTTACACACATCTACAAAAGTAAATAAAATAATAAATAGACTCGATGTGCTAAAAATCTGCGAAAACCCGTGGATTTCTGCTCGCACAGATTCCGTGTTGGACTAGCCATTAGATATGCCCATGTCATACACAAAACACAGTCTCTTTTTCTATCGCTGTCTGCTTGCGTCTGGTTCAAAGTGGGCAGATCTAACATGGTTTTTACACATTCTGTCAAATATAGCACTGCAAAGGGATAATACTAGTTTTAACTTGACTAATACTTGGCAAATGACCAAGGTATATGTTGGATAATTAATGCCATGCATTTGAAGTGATAATGCACATCCAGCTGGTTGTTCTCACAGAATAAAGCCCAACAGGCTTATCAGCGGCCGACACAAAAAGCGAGGGGCTGTTGTACAAGTCTGAAAGGCTTTATTGTGTTAGAACAACTCGCTGTTTGTACATTATCCCACTTATTATACAGCTGCTTTAACCAAAACTAAATAAGACTGCTGATCTGAGCTGTAAATATTATGTTTTTAGTTAAATGTAATGCTTGCAGAAAGAAACATGTCTTAACAAATAGTGTCTATGCTAACCTATTTATATTATTCAGATATAAGATGGTGCCGAACAGTCAAGAACAGAGGACTGACAGATAAACATAAATGTATATAAACATATCAATAACCGGTCAAGATGAATCATAATACACAGACAAGCCCATTTTATTAGTCTAATCGGTTGTTATCGGGAAAAGTAAACCTTGGAATTTTCTGGTCGACCAATCACAATCAAGTAACCCAGAGAGACGTCTAATGGAAGAAAAAAATTGATGACGAGCCATTGAATTGTTGGAAAAATAATGCACACTATGTGGTGATGTTACATCCACTGCGTTTAATTAATACTTAAGAACTGGTTATTCATTGAATATCTAAATCCACAGCGGAATGAACCGCCAACTATTTCAGCACATCTTTTACGCAGGGGATGCCCTTCAAGCCACAACCTAGTACTTGGAAACACCCATACACGCTCGCATTCACAAATGCACTCATACTCTACGGATAATTTAATTTATCCAATTCACCTGTAGCGCATGTCTTTGGACTGTGAGGGAAACTGAAGCACCCGGAGGAAACCCACACAAACATAGGGAGAACATGCAAACTCCACACATTAATGCCCACTAACCCAGCCGGGACTCGAACCACTGACCTTCTTGATGTAAGACAACAGTGCTAACCATTGTGCCACAGCAAAAACATAACATTGAAATCAAAATCCTCTAAAGGATTGTTATTCTGCATTAATCAGGACAATTGGAATTGAGAACAGCCCCCAACAAGACTCTGCAATGTGAACGGCATCTACACTCATGTAAGTCTAATTCTCCTTATCACAAGGTTCACGTAATCTTGGATCCGGCCCGCATGCAGAGCAGATGTTGCGGTCACTGTGACCCAAGAGCACAACAGAGAAAATCTGTGTTAAACACCCAGCCTACATTAAAAAAAAATGAATTATGGCTTTAGTTGGTCCAAAGAATGTAACTATATTGAAATTAAACAATTTGCTTATGTTTGTGTATTAAAAATAAAAGTGTTGTGTTGGAAAAAATTAGAAAAAGTAAGTTTTCACATTTAAACAGCTTGCTTAATTAACATGAACGAAAGGGAGTTGTGTTGCTTCTGCAGTACTGCATTTTGGTCAATAGGTGGAGTAATATCTGCACATGCGCAGTTTCAAAACAACACAGGAAGTAAGAAGATTCAAACCACAACGATCACTCTCAGCTCGGCGCCATATTATGGGAATCAAAAAATGAAGATTACAGTACAAATTGAGAACGTGCACAAAGCTTTGCCCAATGTGGACACACAGGTGAGATTTTATTTACTTTTTATGTATTTATATTGAGGCTGTGACAACATTTGAGTCATTAATGTACTCCCTTGTAATACTCTGTTGTGTTTGTGTATAGTATTGTTATGAAATTGCCATGTTCCCTGTTTCTTTTTCACATTAATGACAGATAAATTTGTAGTTTTTTTGCATTCCTGTGAGCTTTTATACTATTAACTCCCCTAAAATAAAGTTGCAAACAATGGTAGTAAGGAATAGTCATGTTAGAATAGTCTAAGCATTTCACTTATAGCACCCGTGCTGCTGATAATGTGACAATAAAAGTGATTTGATTTTTGATTTGATAGTCTCTATTTTAAATGAGTGTCAAGCTGTTTGTCAAGTTTGAATGCTAGTTTTGATAACTTACATAATATTAATTAAAAGGTGGTGTTGGCACATTGTTATTATTCAAGCCTGTTAACTTAAAAAAAAAAAAAAAACTTGACAAGCATATGTGACACTTAAATAGGATGACATCTAGCATGATGACATATTTAATGTAAGCTTATTTGTTTGGTCATCTAACACGTTTAAACTTTTAAGTTTAGTAGTTTGCAGTGTTTTATTTTTTTCATTTTTATTATTATAAATATATTATTCTAAATGCTATATATTTATATTATTATATTTTATTATTACAAATATTTGCTCACTCGCATCTATTTTCTCCCTCACAGGTTTACAACTCAACCTCTAAAGTCCCATATCTGGCTGAGGAGACTGTGGATCATCCAGGTACTATGCCTTTAGATGCCTATACACACATTAAAATGATGTACAGTAAAAATTACTAGTAATTTTAACTACTAATTATTTAGTAAATTACTAATTGTCATTTCATGTCATTTAGAACATCACCAGTGGAAAAAAGGTGTGAATGCATCCTCAAAGCCCCTAAGTGAGGGAGTACATGGTAAGCAATTTACATTTTATTTTATTATTTTTTAAAAACATTTTGTATTTTCCTCTTAAACCAATTCCTCCTTTCACCTTTGATCTGTTGGTAAATGTTTATTTTTTTATCTGACATTTTTAGGATGCTTGGCATGATGAAGCACAAACCTTGATGTGCAACACCACCTTATGAATCTACAGTAGTTACATTAACATTTAGCAGACTCTTTTGTCTAAAGTGACTTACAACTGAGAAGACATTCAGCAAATCAACAAGAAGAGTCTGTACACCCAAGATGTGCTAATTATACAAAGAATGTTAAGAATTAAGAATGCTTTTACATGTGGTTTGTCAAGCCCACTTACCTGTGTGAAGCAGACTTTATGCACAATGTTTTTTTTGTGTTTTTTTTTTTTTTTTAGATATAGGGAGTGGTTGTAAGAAAGTGTCTGGTGCAAATGTGCAGAAATGTTGCAAATGTCAGAGATGAATGTGTGTAGCTATTGCATGTTCTGTGATGGTTGGTCTAATTTAAGGCGTAGTGCTGATCGTGTTACTTTGCCTGAAAATGTTAATCTTTCTTTGAACAACTGAAGTGTTATCTGCTTTTTCAGTGTAAAGAAGGTACAGCATAGTTTACAAAAGAAGACTTAATTTTTCGAAGTATATTTTTGTAAATCATTTGAAGGCAGAATATTATTTTTGAATGTTTTTTTGTAATATATGAAAAGTATTATTTTGAAAAGTGTATTTTATTATGCTTTTGTAAGCATATTTTTGTAAATCATTTATTGTTTTAAATTTACTTCATACTTGTATTACTATTATTTTAATAGTATTAATATTTTAACATATTGTAATATGTACAGATAAAGACAATATTTAGATTTTGATAATCATTTGATTGCTGGAAAATGTGTAAAACTGTAAAAATGCTATTGAATAAACTCAATGAAACGGAAACAGTTTTTTTTATTTGGTTAAACATAACAATATAAATTTTAGAATAATTGAACTTAAATAACTACATTGATTAAAGCTAAACTATAAATGTTACATTGATTGAACTAAACAACATTACATTACCTTTATGTAACTAACTTAAGTTCACTAAAATTAATATTCTTTCTTAAAGATAACTTAACTCGGTTACGTGGAACCAGTGGACAAAAAAAAGTTAATTAACGCCAACATATCATTTTTTTGAGTGTATGACCCATGTCAGCACTTTCTTATTGTTCTCAAGACTTTAAAATCCAGACTGCAACTCTGCCCACGACCTTTGGCCAGAGGAGAACCAGTTACCCCAATTGAGCTTGATTGCTTCCAAATTATGTTCTTCACTTCCGGCAACTGGTAAAGCTTTGATTCTATGCCACTGGCTTGCTTGTTTCGGGCTGGTGGAGCTGTTCTTCAGTGGATCAGCCTTTAACAGTGACATTTGTACTGAACTGAACTGTTTCATGTTGAATCATTGAATACCTTTTCGCTTGTAAGCTGCTTTGGACAAAAGGGTCTGTAATATCAAAATCAACTGTATGGATAGACCATTCCCATATCTGGCACCTAAATTCTGCAAACTCTAGCACAGTTTGGGAGGCAGACACACTCTGTTAGTTCAAAACTAGACTAAAAACAAATCGCTTTACACAAGCAAGCATACACATAAAACACAAATGCATAACTCTGAAATCCAAATCCTCTAAAGGATTGTTATTCTGCATTAATCAGGAAAACTGGAGTTGAGAACTCCTCCCAACAAAACTCAGCAATGTGAAAGTCATCTACACTCATGTTAGTCTGTTTCTCATTATCACAAGGTTCACATAATCTTGGATCCAGCCTGTATCCAGAGCAGATGTTGTGGTCACTGGTGACCCAAGAGCACAAGCCTGATTCCTGCAAGACCCCAGAGACAGAACCTCTGTGTTAAACACTCGCCCTATGACCTTTGTACTTTGACCTGCAGTTTCTCATCATTCTCAAGTCTTCAACATCCAGACTGCAGCTCTGCCCACAACATTTGGCCAGAGGAGAACTGGTCACCCTGACTGAGTTTGATTTCTAACAAGGTTTGTTCTTCACTTCCGACAATTGGTGAAGTTTAGATTCATTGCCACTGGTACCTCTGGTTTGCTTGTTTAGGGCTGGTGGAGCTGCTCTTCAGAGGATCAAAACTGAACTGAACCGTTTCATGTAACATCATTGAATACCTCTTCATTTGTAAGTCGCTTTGGACACAAGTTTAAATGCAACTGCACTAAGCTAAACTGAACTTCAACAGTGACATTTAATCTAAGTAGAAATACACCAGTATTCTACCACTACTCTCCTGCCTGCCTGATTTGCTGTAATGTTTCATAATCTAAAATATTGCAATGGACTTTTCTTTTCTTCGACTAAGTTAATCTGCTTTGGCACGATCTACATTGTAAAAAAGTAAATAAAGATGAATTGAATGGAATGTAAAATCTCAGATGTGCATTATTTTTAAATAATTAAACATACCATCATCAAATTTTCCCTTATACTTCAGTTACCACACCTAAAGACATGGTTTAGAAGTTGTATTTCAAGACATTTGTCAGGTTTTCATCCTCAAATATCCTCTATAGGTAGTACTAGGTTTTCGAGCAACAACCAAATCGATGCGTGATTCAAAATAGATAAGTAACCCAAGCTTAGTGCCTGATACGTCTTCCCTATCCGCTACATCAGTGGTCCTCAACCACCGGGTTGCGGACCGGTACAGGTATTTGGATCAATTGGTAATGGGCCGCACAAGAAATCATTAATTATTTCAGTTTTATTTATTATCTGTCTGAACAATCTTTTATTTTGAAAAAACTTTTATTGAAAAAAATGACCATATTCTCTCTCTTATATCTCGGTCATTTGAGTGCCCAAATATTTAACCCACAAGCAGCAAAATGAGTGAGAAACAGACCCCTCTGGAAAGTTGTTTTTTAGCTAAGGGAAAAGGGTCCAATGAAGGACCTGTTAACTGCCAAGAAATGGATCCGCAACCTATTTGTCAACAAATCAGGTGAATCCACCATGTCTGTGCAAGAAGACTAACTGCTGGAGATCGCAAATGACGACAGCCTTTTAGGGGCCGTTCGCATATCGTGTCTTTTATAATGTTCACACGTTCATTATTTCCAATTGATCTGCGCGGCTTGCATGGCCTGTGGCATGGCAGGCTCACGTCTTTTAGATGCTTTGAGAACACCTCGAGTCACATTGAAAAAACTGACCGATCAGCTTCAGCTTGTATGGAATATACACATTTCGGTCTTGTCAGAGTGACAGCAATGTTATGTCAGTTTGTCATCCTCTGAGAAAAACGGTTGATGGTCACCTAGCAACCTACGAACCATCGCCCCCGCCACCCTCCCTCCCAGTCCGCTGTAAATATTTAAGCGTTGACCGGTCCGTGGTGATAAAAAGGTTAGGGAACACTGCTCTACATGAGCAAAGCTGCAACCTTTGAATGCATGAAGTATTCAACACACTTCTATTTGGCAGTTAAAAAAGTACATTATCCAGGTTTTTAAAGCAACACTATGCAACTTTCTCTCGCATCTTTCCCTTGTGGTTGATAAGAACAAGTGTCTGTAACCAGTGTTACAAAACTACAGCTGCACTTCCCCGTGGGCATCGCATTTTGAGAAACAAGCAAAAGCTGACACCTTGTTTGGAAACCATGTCCACCAACCAGGTAAATTAGCTTGTATTACACTACACTATGTTCCACAAATATCATAATATTATTTGTTAATTGTTTCCCAATAACTAAAGTAACAGTGACAAAAAGAATAGTAGTATGTTAGCATAAATTTCTGCCATTCATATTTGCATGTATGTTTACTTCTCAAGTTCACAGTTACAGATATTTGACTGAATAATAAAAATGCTTGCTTGGCATGCTGTCTGGGAGAGGGATCAGAACACCGTAACTTGTGTTATACCCCTTATCAGGGGAGAGATAGGGGTCAGAGTGCAGTGTCTAGCCCAGCATCAGAAGACTCCCCTGCTCCAATTTAAATAAAAATCAGGTTTAAATATGTTGGAGGGATGCTAAAATTGAGAAATAATGGAGGAAGGACAAGCTTGGTTTCTTCTAGGGGTTTGGTTTTATCTTGATTGGATAATAAAATGATTGTCAATGATAAATTAGCCATGTCGAAACATCTGCCCATGCACCTCACAAAATTTTTTATACAACATCACAAAAGGTGTGATTTTAATATTCAATATATGTCCTTGCTCCACTGGGTCACTCACTCAAAGTTACAAGAGTTATTTCAGGCAACAAGAGGAGGGTCTGGTAGCCTCTGCAGCAGACTTCATTTAATTAAAATTAATTCTACTGATGTAATTTTTAGAGACATTTTTACGTCGAAAACATTACATAGAGCTGCTTTAAAGCGCACTTATTATTTTAAGAACTTTTTGTGTGAATGCACAACGTACACCATTTACACTACAAAATAGTTTAGAACAGTGCGTAAATCAAATTGGGACGCACCTATAGTGATATGGAACTGTAATGCAGTCAAGACCTGCCTGGAACTACTGCAGCTGTGTGATTCCCTGAAAATAATTGCACACAATCATTCATCAGCACCATAATATTAATTAACATTACACTTCTCAGAGTTTGACCATCCTTCACAAACTATCTAACATATTAAACATAGTACATGAACTATGTTCAAAATGATGTAATAATGTAGAGTTGTGGGATTAATCAAAATCAAATCGCAATTTGAAATGTGTATATGTATATATATATATATATATATATATATATATATATATATATATATATATATATATATATATATGCATGAATAACGAATAACATCAGAGTTGAAGTGCTTCAAAACCAGTCCGGCTGTGCTTCAGAAAATTAGAAAATTAAACATGCTAGACTTTCTGCGATGGTGTCGTGAGGCATCACAGGCATGGTATCGGTCGTCGTGAACTGAGCCACATTTCATGAGATACAATTGAATCTTGTGTCATGGCGTACATTTGTCATTTACGACTACCCACAGCACACTACGTCAAGCAAATAGGCCAAAATCGTGTGGTCTGACCGGGGCTTAATGACTTGCCAATTGAGTGAGCACACTCGTTCTGCCCAATCAGAATTGCTCAACTGAACTACAAGTTAACAAGTGGGATGATGATGCTTCAGAAGCATTAAAAGACGAATTAATATCAATAAAAAAACAGCATTTGTAATATGGGAATATTTTGGTTTCAAAGTCACATACACCAAACAAAAGCAGGTATATTTAAAGAGCTGTCACAGAATTGTTGCCACGGCTTACAGATTACTGAGCTAAAGCTTGAATTAAGTTAAAATCAGCTTGAAGTTTAAATTTAATCATTATTCAAATCGCAATTGCAATATCTGTCAAAAAAAACTAAAACACAACTAGATATTTTCCCCAAATCGCACAGCTGTAATATAAAGTAAGTTATTGTTTCAAAGAGAATACATAACAGATAAGTAACGTTAATAAGAACATTCTAATTTCAAAGCACAAGCACAAGACATGCTTTAGTAAACATAGTTTAGACCAAAATAGCAGAGGGGTAATGTATCAAACTTGATAATAAACTGAACTAATTTGTAATTTCACAACTACAAGACATCATCTAGCCTATCTTTGTCTCAAATAACAAGCCTCCCTTTAAAAAAAAGTTTATTTCACCACTAAACTGTACAAAGCTGTCAGTGTTTACCTCACAAACACTTCCAGACTTCGCCCACAACTCAAAATATCTAGAATTTTACTATTAGAAACTTGTTTATGTTGTCTTTTCTTTAGTTTATCCTCTTCACGACCGTTAAACGCATCTGTACGCGACCAACACTGAAGTTTGCAGCAGGTCGTCGCACAGGCGCTTTCCTGTAGTCAGTGCTGAACATTTGCACTGTGACACTAAACCGGTGCGAGAAGGAAACAGTTTTAGGGAAGTCGAGGAGGCAAGTGACAGTATGTGAAGTTTTGAAACTTTTAGACCTGCCATCCGTCCCGCTCCGCGCGCACCTGGGACGCACTTCAGCACCAGTGCTCCCGTTGTTTCGTACGGGACTCGATCGGGCAAATTAAACGCTCGTGAACGCGTACAGAGAGAGAGACAGATAGAGTGGCGAAACGCTGAGGAGTGCTCCCATTTTAACTTCCTCCTCGTTAATGACCGCGTATATTTCCCGCTTTTGGAGTCGGACGATCAAACGGCCGCGGTCTTAAGCTGCCCGTTAATGCGTGGCTGCCCGTTAAAGTGTACCGGGGCGGCTGAATGATTAAATCGTTGTGTTGTTCTTCCCCCGAGCCCCGCAGCTCACTTACCTCCGCCATTCCGATTCTGCGCAAGCGGTGGAATGCCCGGATGTTGTGTAGAACTCCTATTGAACTTACATCTGACTAACTAACACTGATGACAGTCACCAAAGCAGGGCTATTTAATCATATAGGGACTCATGTGTAATGCGTTTATAGAAATGGATGCTGTTTGTAATAAATGGGCAGAAATATATACTTTAAAATCTGAAATGGATAATGCATTTCAATTTAGCAAGAATGTATGAAATTACAGCTTTCTTGAATTCATGTGAATATATTTACATATTTGGTGTAAAGATGTGCAATTAATTTCAGTTTGTGTCTTTGAAAGCTGATTTCTGGGTCAAAATCCATTAAATATGTAGATATCGTTGATTAAAATTACACATTTTGTATATGGTCTATCAAATCTTTTATAACACACACACACACACACACACACACACACACATATATATATATATATATATATATATATATATATATATATATATATACACAAATTTATTTATGCAATTTCAAAATTCAAAACACCATTTGTAAATACATCAATCCAATTCTTGAATTCAAAACACTGTTCGTAAATACTCAAATCAAATACGTAAATATAAAACACACTTTATAAATACACAAATCAAATTCGAAAATTCAAAACACTATTCATAAATAATATACAAATCCAATTCGTAAATTCAAAACACTATTCATAAATACACAAATACAAATTCGTGAATTGAAAACACAATTTATAAATACACAAATCCAATTTGTAAATTCAAAACACTATTCATAAATACGCAAATACAATTCTTAAATTCAAAACTCGATTAAAAAATACACAAATACAGTTCATTTGACCAAACTATTAATGATTTTTACTTGTGAATTCACACATTGTGTGTTGTATTTATGAATTGTGTTTTGAATTTACAAATTTAATTTTGTCAATGTGATGTGACAAATGTATGAATTTTATTTTGTAAATATCTTATTTTTGAGACTGATTTGGCTCCATATGTTTCGTATTAATCATAATAATAACATATTTAAAAAATAAACGTCCGCAGTACTGCTCAAATGTTTAAGACTTGATTTAAAAAAATTAATAAAAAAAAGAAAAATAATCATCTATTCATAAAATATTTTTTTTATGGTCACCAATACATGTTATAGTGAAAGCTAAAACAAAGTGAACTAATATTAGCCAACAATTGGAAATAATGTTTGCTATTTTAAAGTTGAAGTGATAAATGTAATTTATTTTTGTGATTCAATGTACTTTTTCAACGTCACATGATCCTTTATAATATGCAGGTTTTTTTGGTTCAAGAAACATACATCAATACAATATGTTGTTGTTGTTGTTTTTTTGTGGAATTTGTACTCATTTTGTAGCAATCTTTGTAAATAAACAGAGCTCTGCTTTCTATTGTTTTATTAGTTTATTAGTTTTTTGAGTTTAACTGTATTTCCCAGAGATGGGTTGCGGATGGAAGGGCATCCGCTGCATAAAAAATGTGCAGGATAAGTTGGCGGTTCATTCCGCTGTGGCGACCCCGGATTAATAAAGGAACTAAGCTGAAAAGAAAATGAATGGATGAAAGTATAACTGTAGGAATGCAGTACATTCTTTCACCTATGTTTTGGATTTATTACTTCATTATTAATGAAAATGAAGTTTGTTTCAATAAGTAAAATGGAAAATAAAAATACTTCATACTCATATAGAAATCTGATACATTGAAATATATGCAAATGACATAACATGACATAACAAATTCATATTTGGATTTCACATGTATAAAATATGTCATGAATACAACATATTAAAAAAAATTATTGAATCTGTTTACTTTTTCCAGCCACTGGAACAGCCATATATAAATATAAAAACAATGACAGAATATATTAAATTAATGAATAATATTGAACATATATTGTAATTCCAATGATTAGAAATTAAAAATATATATATTATTGAAGCTTTTTGCAATATTTTGACATATATGACATTTATTCATTCATTTATTTTCTTTCCGCTTAGTCCCTTATTTATCAGAGGTCGCCACAGTGGAATGAACCACCAACTATTCCAACATGTTTTATGCAGTGGATGCCCTTCCAGCCACAACCCAGCTCTGAGAAACACCCATACAGTCTCACATTTACACAAGCACTCATACACTATGGTCAATTTTGTTTATTTAATTTAATTCACCTATGCCGCATGTCTTTGGACTGTGGGGGAAACCGCAGCACCCAGAGGAAACCCACGCCAACATGGTCAGGGAGCATACAAAAATGCCATCTGGCCCAGCCGAGACTCGAACCAGCAACCTTCATGCTGTGAGATGACAGTCCTAACCACTGAACCACTGTGCAAATCCAAATATAAGCTTGTATGTCATAAATGTAATTGGCATATATTGACATATCAGATTTCTACATGGGTATATTGGAATCTGTAAACAAATCAATAAGTTTCAGATATTTTGGGTAGATTTTAATATGTTATTACCTGCATTCCTTGTAAATGACCACATATTAATTAGACTATGCAGCTTTGTGTTAGATTAAGTATATAAGCAACTGCATATACCCTTAAAAAATAAAGGAAGAAACAAAAATGGGTTTTTATGATGCACTCTTATAAATAAAAGTTGTCAACAGACTCTTTGACACCCTTTTATTCCACAACAGGTCATATAAAGTGTGAAATGTTATTTAAATTAGGTAAATGTTCTTCAGACAATAAATAATAACAATAAAACGTTTTACTATGTTTTACTTTAGGTCTTTGCACCTAAAAATGTATTCCATATGTCATTATCACTGTGAAAACATCTTTTTGGTTCCTCCTAGCACCTTTATTTTTAAGAGTGTCATGCCATAGAATAACTTCTTGGTTCCTCAAGAAACTTCAAGTGAAGAGGTCTTTAAGTATCAAAGTTTTCATAGAGTGAAGAACATTTTAATAGTCTAAATAACTTTTTTTCACTATAAACATTTTTTTGTGCAATGAAAAGGTTCCACTGATGTTAAATGTTCTTCGTGGAACTATCAATGCCATCAAAGAAGATTTATTTTTAAGAGTGCATTGTACTATTAAATTGTAATACCAACAGACACTGATTAGTATTGTTCAATGCAAATTCAACAGCATTTAAACAAGCACGTCAAACATGAACCTAAAGAAAAGGTCTTGATAAGGCCTGAAAGACACATAACAGGAACTTGCACGTGCTCACGGACAATATTGTTTTGACGTTGGACAGCATGTAGACTGTGATCTGTTGTACTAATCACACATGGAGCGACACTGGAGAGAATGAAGGGGAGTGGCGAGTGTGTTGCTTGTAGATAAACTCATCATGTATCTGCGTGTGTGTGTGTGTATGTGTGTGTGTGTGTGTGTGTGTGTGTGTGTGTGTGTGTATCAGTACAGGTTGTCCTTTTGCCCCTGATATTCTATATAAGCTGAGTCCTTCACTTCCCAAAGCTCGATAGTAACAGAAACAACACAGCGGCTTTCAGATTAGAAACGAACGAGTCTGCAACAAACACCTGTGCATCAGTTTCTTGGAGGATGTGGTCTGTGTCGACAAGTGGGGAAATAAGCAAGGAAATTTACATTTCAAAGCGTAATGCAGCTTATATTCATATTTACACCCACAAGCCACTTTCTTAAAGGAGCACATGTTCAGTTGCTTTTTTAAGACTTAAATATTTAATGAGCCAGTCACATGGCAGCAACTCAGTGCATTTAGGCATGTTGACATGGACAAGAGAATCCACACATGCTGTAAAAATCTCTACACTCAAGAAATGACGTTTGTTGTTTGTTCAAACTACTTATTTAAAATGAGTTGAAGCAAAACAATTCTTTAAGTTTTTTGGGGGACCACTTAATTGTTTTTTCAAGAGTTCACACTTAGCTGATGATTGATTATAAAGCTTGTTTTGGCATGCTGTTCCGGGAGACAGCCATGAACTTATAAGATCCTCGAGCCCAGGACTCCCTCCCGTTTGCAAGGCAAGAGAGGAGTTTGAGCTCAGGCAGATCTTGAGAACTCCCCTGTTGTAGTTACTAATAAACAGATAGTAATTGCTCTCAGGAGATAACTACTTACTATGAGCATGTCTATGGTGATGATTTAGATTAGTCAATTAACTTAAGTTGCATGTTTTTGGACAGTGGGAGGAAACCGGAGAACACGGGGGAAACCCCCGTGAGCACGTGGAGAATGTGTAAACTCCGCACAGAAACGTCAGCTGGCTTGGTAAGGACTAGAACTAGTGATGTTCTTGCTATGGGGCTACAGTGTTAACCATTTGGTCACCGTGCCATCCATCTAAGAAAGGAGGAGGAGTAGGGGTGGAAGGGGGGATTCATCAAAATGAAGATGGCTGTGATATGGAACTCAGGGTATTTATAGGGGCTTAGGAATCGTCTGATTGATGAATCATGAATTGGATAATGCTAGATCAGCCACAAGCAATCACAAAGCATGTGATCCTCACAGGATTTCATCTCTGTTATTCGCAGACGATGTTGTTCTGTTGGCTTTAACATGGACCTTCAGCATGCACTGGGGCGGTTTGCTGCCGACTGTGATGTGGCTGGGATGAGAGTCAGCACCTCCAAGTCCGAGGCCATGGTGCTTCGCTGGAAAAAGGTGTTTTGCCACCTCTAGGTTGGAGGAAAGTCCTTACACCAGAGGAGTTTAAGTATCGTAGGGATTTGCTCACGAGTGTGGGAAGGATGGAGCATGAGATTGACAGGCAGATCGGTGCAACGGCAACAATAATGCAGTCGATGTACCGGTCCATTGTGGTGAAGAAGGAACTGAGCCGAAAGGCAGAGATTTACATTTACCGGTCAGTCTACATTCCTACTCTCACCTATGGTCATAACCTTTGGGTCATGACAGAAAGAACAAGATCTCCGATACAAACAGCCAAAATGAGTTTCCTTCGCAGGGTGGCAGGGCGCACCCTTACAGACAGGGTGAGGAGCTCGGAGCTGTCACCCAGGAGGAGCTCGGAGTAGAGCCGCTGCTCCTCCACATCAAGAGAAGTCAGCTGAGGTGTCTCAGGCATCTGTTTCAGATGCCTCTAGGACGCCTACCTAGGAAGGTGTTCCAGGCATGTCCCACTGGGAGGAGGCCTCGAGGAAGACCCAGAACGCGCTGGAGGGACTATTTCTCCTGGCCGACTTGGGAATGCCTTGGGATGCCCCCTGAGGAGCTGGAGGAAGTGTCCGGGAGAGGGCAGTCTGGAGTTCTCTCCTAAGACTGCTGCTCTCGCGACTCAGCCCCGTATAAGCGGATGAAAATGAAATGATATAAACTTCACATGTTCAATCCACTTAAGTTAATTTACTTCTTTTATGTTGTCCCAAAACAAATCAATTAAGTTTACTTAATATTTTTTTTTACAATTTTAAGTTGATTGAACGTAAAACAATGAAGTGGTCCCCAAAAAACATAAAGAATTGTGTTGCTTCAACTCATTTTAAATAAGTAGTTTGAAAACATTTTTTGAGTGTAAAAAATGTTTTGAGCTGTTAAAACAATGACATGATCAAAAAGTCATGACAACATAAGTTTTTCCCATATAAAATGATCTGATCTATTACAGTTACATATGTGACATAGATAATGCAACAAATATTTCAAAAGAAATACCGTTGGAATTACATAAATGTACACATATGTTCACATACAGTACATTAGCTATGATTTTACATTTGTTAATATGCTGTATGGACATATATAAACATATACATTTGAAGTCAGAATTGTTAGCTAATAATAATATTTAAATATTTAAATATTAATAATTAATTAATATTTAAATATTTCCCAAATTATGTTTAACAGAGCAAGGAAATGTTCACAGTATGTCTGATAATATTTTGTCTTTTGGAGAAAGTCTTATTTGTTTTAATTTTCGCTAGAATAAAAGCAGTTTTGAATTTTTTAAGAAACATTTTAAGGTCAAAATTATTAGCCCCTTTAAGCTAATTTTTTGATAGTCTACAGAACAAACCATCATTATACAATAACTTGCCTAATTACACTAACATGCCTAGTTAACCTTTAGCCTTTAAGTGTCACTTTAAGCTGTATAGAAGTGTCTGGAAAAATATCTAGTCAAATATTATGTTCTGTCATCCTGGCAAACATAAAATAAATCAGTTACTAGAGATGAGTTATTAAAACTATTATGTTTAGAAATGTGCTGTAAAAATCTCTCCATTAAACAGAAATTGGGGATAAAAATAAACGGGGGCTAATAATTCAGGGGGTCTAATAATTCTGACTTTAACTGTATATTATTTCATCAGGGGTCGACACAGCGAAATTAACCGCCAACTTATCCAGCATATGTTTTACACAGTGTATGCTGTTCCAGCTGCAACCCAGTACTGGGAAACATCTATACCCACTCCACATACATACACTACGTCCAATTTAGTTTATTTAATTCACCTAGAGCATGTCTTTGGACAGTGGGGGAAACCGGAGCACCTGGAGAACACCAAGGCGAACACTGTGAGAACATGCAAACTTCACACAGAAATGCCAACTGATCCAGTCTGGACTCAAACCAGTGACCTTTTTGCTATGAGGCGACACTGCTAACCACTGAGCCACTGTGTCGCCTCCTATATTTATATCTAATATATTTAATTTTTATATATACACTGTAAAACCCAACAGTCAACTTTATCAAATGAAATGAGTGTACATTCTGTACAGCCAACTCATACAGCATATGTTTTACGCCAGCGGTCACCAATCTCGGTCCTGGAGGGCCGGTGTCCCTGCAGGGTTTAGCTTCAACTTGGCTCAACGCACCTGCCTGGATGTTTCAAGTATACCAAGTAAGACCTTGATTAGCTTGTTCAGGTGTGTTTGATTAGGGTTGGAACAAAAATCTGCAGGACACCGGCCCTCCAGGAATAAGTTTGATGACCACTGTTTTACGCAGTGGATGCCCTTCCAGCTGCAACCCATCACTGAGAAATAACATGTTTTATTTATGTCAAATTTAAATATATTAACATGTATGTCATAACTTTCATATTTTGCCATATTTGTATATTGTTTATGTTACTTTAACTTATTTTAAAAAGTTGATCATGTTTCAAATTTCACCATCATGTGTTACATCATTTTAATTGATGGTGAATCATTTAAATTTTTTTTGATTCAACTTAAAAATCTAAGACCGCAACAAATGTATTACAAAGTGTAGGACTTAGTAAGAATAGTTTAAGTCAGTCAGTGGAAGTTATGTGCTGAAGATGCCTTCAGAGTTCAGATAAAAATGACCAGATTTGTTTTGACAAAAGTAACTCAAGCAAGCACCTGTTACAAAGTCTGCAGAAGAACTTCTCTAAATGCTCATCAAACATTGAGGCAGATGAGCTTTAGAAAATTAGACCAAAGAATAGTCAATTGTAAAAAGGTTGCCTGGTCTAACGAGTCTGCAAAATTCAGATGGCAGGGTGCAAATTTGGTGCCAACAAAATACAAAAAAGCATAGATCCATCCTGCAGTGTTCAGGCTAATGGTTAAACTGATGCTGTAAAGCTGTGATGGATGTTTGTGTTTTTTTGGCCCACATCTGGCTCAAGCCAGATCACCGCACCCTTGAACTTGTTTACTTATTGACATCTTTAAATTGGCTACTTCAAGGTAATACACCATGTCACAACGCTTGTATACTCTTGGCTTCATGAACATGAATGACCTGCACGTGCTGTCGTATCGTTAAACACCAGAAATAATATGAACAAAACTGCAATATTTTGTGCTGACTAACGAAAACCACAAGGGGGCTCTGTATACACTGATAAATCTCTTTCCGTTGTTAACTTTAAGTACGATTAAACCCATAGACCAGTGGTTCTCAAACTTTTTTTCATCAAGTACCACCTCAGAAAAAATTGTCTCTCCAAGTACCACCAAAATGAGCAGTATTGAAATACAGTAGCACAGTAGGCCCAGTATAGCGGCTACAACTCTGCACAGTTAAAGAACGTGGCAGATTACCTCAGAAATATAGGCTATATGTCATATATGACATAGTATATACATCATTTTTGATAAATTTTGAAATGTGTGTAGCATGTACATGACATATTTCATTCCTCCACGTACCACTAGAAGGAAGCCTGTGTACCACTAGTGGTACACGTACCACAGTTTGAGAACCACTGCCATAGACTAAAAAAAGTTTAACCAACTCTGGTTAGCGTTAAACAAATGTCGTTTATGCAAACACACGACTTTTACAATGTGCCCTTCACATGTCTACAGTCATCACTTCTGTTTAACTGAATATCACTTGTTTTATTTTCTAAAAAGCTTTAAAAACGAAAGCAGACACTCTCATGTTGGTAAATATCAGTTGTAGGCAATTTTACATTGGTTTTCTCGTGATTCAGTTACTGTACAGTGATTATAATGTATAATGTGTTCCTTTCTATGAAAACCAGTAAAGGCGCCTAAATAATATCGGAATACACGACTAATCATGCAAAACACTCCAGTCTGCAAGCATAAAACAATATTAATTTAGGTTCAGGCCACTTCAGAATTCTGACGCCACTCTCTCAAATCAGAACACAAAAGGCTACTAAACAGTGCCTTTTCTTAAACTGATTCAGATGCTATCCAGAAAAGTGTAATCTTAAAAGGCTTGAGAATGACATTAACACCAACTGTTCTTTTTGCTTAGTGAATCCTGAAACTTCCGTTCATTTATTTTGGAATTTTCCTCATTTAATTATATTTTTGTGTAATATTCCTGATCTTATAAAAGATTGTGTGAAGGCAGATTTTAAATTTACATATAAGAATATTATCTTTGGTTTCCATGAATGTGAAAAGGAAAATAATACTTATTTCATAAACCTTATTTTTTTTGTTGGTCAAATTTCAGATTCACAAGAGCAAGTTTTGTAAGTGTAAACCTTTTTTTTAATTTAAAATTGAAATCAAAATGTATTTTGAGTCTATTGAGAGATCAACAAAATTGAAAGCAATACGAACAAGAACTTTGATGAAGGACTTGGCACTTATCTTGGACTAAATGACTGAAAACCCCTGGATTATTGTTGTTTGATTGATGACATTTGTTGTTAATATTTTTCAAGCATTCAATTTAAAACAAAATAATAATAATAAAAACACACACACAAAAGGCTACTAAAGGAGATGGATTATCCCGGGGTAATCTATCCGCTAATCTGTCGAATACAGGACAAAATTATAGTAGACTTTGTTTGGAACAGTAAAACCCACCTAATTTTAAAAAGTGTTATGCTAGTTGATTGGGCTATGGAAGTATTTGAATTAGTGGATTTTTCCACACTTAATAATTCATTAAAATAAGTGGTTTGAGACGTTTTTAAACAACCCAACATCATGCTTGAGTTTTATTCCATATAAAAAATTTTTTATCTAAGTTGGAGGTTTACTTTTTTTGTTGTGCTGTAATTTTGACATCTCTAAAATACATTTAAACTTATCTAGTTTTCATAAACATGCTTTAATGTGTAGGTCCCTTACATTTAATAAACACATAATAAAATATTAGATATGAAAATAAATCTCTTTTTAAAATAACTCATTCATTTTCTTGTCGTCTTAGTCCCTTTATCGCCACATCGAATGAACTGCTAACTTATCCAGCAAGTTTTTACGCAGCAGATGCTTCCAGCCGCAACCCACCTCTGGGAAACATACATACACACAGACACACACACACACACTTTAGCTTACCCAATTCACCTGTACCGCATGTCTTTGGACTGTGGGGGATACCAGAGTGCCCGGAGGAAACCCACGCGAACGCAGGGAGAAGATGCAAACTCCACACAGAAATGCCAACTGAGCCGAGGCTCGAACCAGCAACCTTCTTGCTGTGAGGTGACAGCACTACCTACTGCGCCACTGCTTCGCCCTTTAAAATCAACTGGTTTAATAAAAATATACTTTTAGTTAGTCAAATGACTGTGGTGTCCCTTTCTCATATGAAAAATGTATGCATCAGTTTTCTTTTCCTTTTTCCCCCAAAGAATATGCAATTGTGTTTGGTGCAATCCCTGGACCCAAAGGTTCTTTAGTTTTAATTATTTTTGTCAACACAAACCTTTTGTTGACCAAACTTTTCTCAGTTCTATGTCAAACAAAGATGTTTACGTAGTTATTAATAGTTCTTGAATATTTACCTGCTTGCATAGGTTTTTGGAATAATATATTCGGCGATTGGGAACAGTTTTGACTTCTTTGGAAAAAAATATTTTTATCTAATAAAGCTGTCAAAGTCTCAATCAAAATCAAAAAATGCTACCCAATAAATACCCAACTAGCTAAATTTAATAACAGTATTTCCTCTAAATGCTCATTTTGTACCCAATATGACGAAACATTAAATTGGTAATTTTTGGTGTACTTATACTGTAAAGTGTTTTGGGCTGACTTTTTTTTCAATTTCAATAAATAATTCTGATTTCCAAACTTTTGTATTTCCCCAAAAATTGTATTCTTTGCTGACTCTGAACTTAGATCCTTCTTATGGTAAATTTATTATTAATTTATTGCCTTTTCTGGCTAAAATTTACGTCCATAAATGTACATTCTCAATGAAACCCCCTTCCTTTTTTATTTTCAGAAAGGATTTTGATATATATGTGAACTCCTTAAAAGACCCTGACAATTATATTTCATGTAAAACACTTATGTAAATCATTTAAACTTGTTTAATTTGCTGGAATTTTATTTATGTAACCCTTTTTGTCTCTTTGTTCATATTGTCTTTCTGTAAATGTTCATTCTTGCATAGTAATAATAATAATATTAATAATAATAAAGCAATTATTATAACTATATATATATATATATAGGCCATTTCACTTTTTTTTCTCACACACTTTATCATAACATCAAAATAAATTTTTTTTTTGATGTGTGCAATATTCTAATGTTTTTGTCTCAATTGTTTTGAAATGTAACTGTATTTTACATTGTGTCCAAAGCAAACTCCATAAATTTCCGTCTGTGTTTTCACACCAAACCACCAGAAGGGGGCAACACCACATAAAAAGAAAGCGTCTTAAAAGTGTGCTTTCATGAAGTAGAGTAGACAAAGCAAGCACTTGACAACATTAGACTTCCCAGCAGCCTTCCAAAAAAAGTAGATATTCTAGATTAAGATGGTCCCACATCATGATGTCTGTCATTTAATCAGCCAGGTATAGACTTTTCACTTGGTCTTCACATGTTAAGAATGACACAGGCTCATGTAAGCAGTTATTTGCTAAAGTTGATGTTTAGGGGAAATAATGAATGGATTTGTCACTGTGAACAAAATGAAGAACTATATCTGCGGTTTAGGTTTTGTGGTCCAGCTTGATGATATCACAAGTTAAGTTTTGAGATAACATCTGATCTCCTTGCATTGTGTTTGAGCAATACAAACTTCTCATATGACTCAGCCAGAAGAATTTTACTTTAATATAATGTATTGGTTCTACATTTATTAAAATATAAAGATATGTATGATGCCATTTGTGATTTGTATTGTAAAAGTACACTGAGTGTCAAAAACATTAAGTGTTTTCTAACATGTATCACTCTTTTTCTCTCACAGTATAAACAGGATGTTTATGCCAACGTGAGGGCTGTAGACAAACGCAGCACTGATGGTCAGATAGCCCTCAGTGAGTTCCCAGAGTAAACCTCGTCCTTCAATCTAGATTAACTAGGATTTAAACCTCTATTCTGTTTAGTTTAGACTGCCGCAGGGCTGAAGCTCTTCCTGTGACGTGTTTTAGAATCGGATCCCAATTGCCAGTGCTTGTTTCACCAAGCCTGGGTTTCTTTTCAGAATAGGAACGCACACTGTCTGAGCTCTTACAAAAACAGGATTATGCTAAGGTAAACATGCTATATTCACAGATATACACGCATGTAAGTTAACTCAAAACACAATGTTTACTTTTAAAAGCTACTCTACCTGATGGATGATTTAATATAAATCCAATAAATCCATATAATTACAGAAAACAGATAATTTTAAAGATGGACTAATTGGAAACCACTTTGATCTTATTATTGTTATTATTATTATTATTATTATTATTATTTATTACTAACTCAACCAGTTGGGCAAATATTTGGTGCATTGTTGGGTTATGTTTAACCTTTATTGGGTTATTTATTTAATAATTCAACCAGTTGGGTAAAATTTTTTGAATTTCAACAGTCCACTGGTTTAACTGACACAGAACAGCTGTATTATATGCGTATGTAATGTTCTTTTTGTGTTATTACGTTCATTTAAGCTCTAACGCAATCAAATTTATTATTTTTTTTAACAAATTACCTCTTCCTGTCTCGTTTTTTATACCCCTTTCACCAGCACCCTTAATTATTGATGATATAAATGCACCCTTCATAGCTGATGTTAAATGGATAAAACACTTTCCCTACCTCCCGTCCCATGTAGCAAAGAATTCTGGCCCAGATTTGGCATTAAGCTGGCACAGGAGGCATTCATCCGGCACTAGCATACAGCATGTGGGCCAAACATGGCCCGGGTTTGGCAGAGGTGACACCATCTTTAAGGCAGCATACAAGATTTGGGCCAGATGTAAAATGTAGTATTAATTTTCATTTTTATATTAATTTATTTTTATATTTATATTAGCCAAGATGCTAAAAATATGTGGGCCATGTAAGTTTGGCCTGTCTTGACACACATTTAAAATACATTACATTTATTTTTGAGTAAAGACAAAAATTGACCAATCAGGTCACTTTTGAGAAAAACATGCCCATAGGGTGCTTAAAGCGCAATGCTTCATGGGTTTATCAATTTCATTACAATCGTGACACACCAACCTATCTGGCCCAGTTCAGACCCAGTTATGAGTTTTTAACTTGGCTGAGACTTGACTTAGATATGGTCCATGTTTAGCCTTTGTCTGGAAGCCAGACTTGGCTCAGTCATGTACCGTAATTCACTGCGGCATGTGGGCCAAGCAAAACCTGATTTTGTGGGCCAGATCTGGGCCAAAGAAATTCTGCTGTGTGGGGTGTTCATCTCTACGGTTTTTGATGGAGATGTTGTCAGGGCTATGAGAAAATAAATCACTTTGTTACTTTCGTCTCACGTTACTTTCCTCCCTGCTCTCCCTTGCTGAGGTACATGTTTGTTTTATAGAGAAAATGACTCTAGCTCTTCAAAACACCTTTCTAGTTTAGTTTGGCAATATTGAGACTATTAATCCAACTTCATGACAGTTTTATTTATATTTACAGAGTCCAAGGATGGACCCAATTAGAAACTAATACAATAATCCCTTAAAATACTTTATCTCAGCTGCTGCTTAACAAAGACCTAGTATACCAAAATGTGATACAAAAAGTACTTTATACAGATACCGCACTATGTTATGCAGATTATAACATGCAAATAAACCATTAAGACATTGTAACCGCTGCTCAAAAAAGCTTCTAATTATGTGGTTTCTAATTGGTCTTAAAGGGGGACCAGAAATTGCCTTGTGATGTAATAATAATATGTGCTAATAATCCTTCAAGACACATTAGCAGCTGCTAAGAAAAGCCTTATCAGATCAGCCTAGCACTGCATTTTCTGTGAGCAAATGAGAGACTTTATGTAAATTTCAACGCTAAAAGTGTCACCGGGTGTCAAGGGAACGAAGACAAGAGGTTGGATCCAAATGCAATTTTTAATGAAAAAGATTCGTGCAGGAAAAAAAACAAATGAGGTCAAAAAACAAGAACTCAGGTATCATGAAGGGCATCAAAAAATGCAAAAACAAAGCGATGATCAAAGTACAAAAAGTTACAAAACAGTCATCAAAACATAACTAGAAAAACTACAAACAGGACGACACTCACTGAAACCAAACAGGTTTCAAACAAAGATTACGCCTTGACTGGTGTGTACAATGTGTATTTATAGTCCTAACAATTAATGATGACGATATTCAGCTGTGTGTGATTAATGGTGACTGGTTTGTGCAAAGGCATGCTGGGATATGTAGTTCATGAACAGATTGCTAGTTATGTGACAAAAAGTGAAATAAGCAGCGCAAAGTCTGTATTGTAAAAATAATTCAATACAAATATCTTTTATAAACTTCCAATTGGCAAAATGTCTTGTGCCTGATTACTTTAATCTGTCTCAACATGCAACAATGCAAATTATGAAATTTCACTCTATCAGGGGTAAACCCTGCAAGAACTTTATAAATCTCGTGTTCTGAACTCAACTCAACTCAATATTGCATATCTATGTGATGTGGTTATTGTGGATGCACACATTGCAATATCAATGCTAAAATTATATAATGTGCAGCCCTAGTTCACATAATAAATCAAAGTGGGATTAAATTTATTTCTCAATCTCCCGAATACTTATTTGGTCTGCCCAATAATTCAAATCATGCCTTTATTATTGGAACTCAAGACAAAACATTTTCACATTGGAAAGAAAAAAGGATTAGTACACATAAGAGACTTAAATATGTTGATAATGAATTTGGATCATTTAGTCAGTTAAAATCATGATTTTCAATCCTCTGAGTTTTTCAGAAATAAGGGATTACAAATAAGGGATTTTACTAGGAAAAATATAACCATACATCAGACACTTGAACATATATGACAAAAACACAACTTAATAGAAACATTTCATGAGTCTCTTTTTTATTACTTATTATTAGATAAAATACATATTTTATTATTCAACAGTAAAATAACATAAGATTTTCCCAAATGTATCCTTATTGTGCAATAAATGTAAAAGCTTTGAAGGTACATTGACTCACTCATTCTGGTCATTCCATACAACTAGTTTATTTTGGCAGAACATTTTTAATTTAATATCTGAAGTATACAGGAATAATCTGTCACCAGAGCCAAAAATGGGCATTTTTGGAGACACCTCAGAAATAGGAGATAAATATATCGCAGGCAGTATCTTTGTGTATGATATTAGCAAAGAAAATAATTTTTCTAAATTGGAAATTCAGATTACGTGCCTGTCTTTGAAACCTGGATTAGGAGTTTAAGTTATGTGTTGCCCATGGAAGAAATGCGATGTAGGATGGCAACAAAACAAAACAGATTTTTGAAAATCTGGAAGGCAATAATGTTTTATATCAGTAATGTTTGCTTGTAACTCATAGGTGAGATTGGTTTGGCGTATTTTGAGTTGTGGAGCCTACACATTTCTCTGTAAATTATTTATTTTTTAACATTTAATTCAATTTTTTTCCTCTTCTGCTTTCTGGATGATATTGTATTATGTTGTGTCAGACTGTTTGTGTATTGTAAAATGACCTTTGTACCATTTTTTTGTTTGTTTGTTGTGTTTATGTTATTATTTAGTTTCTTATACTAAAAACAATAAAAAGATTTTATATAGAGAGATGAATTACCGGTTTGTAAACATTCAGGGTGCGCACGCATTAAGGTAGCAGAAAAACAATGGGAGCGCTAGAATTTACAGCGAGGGAATGACATCCGATGCAGTACAGAGTTTGTTGCTGTCTTAGAGATAAGTTATGTCGTTTACACTTTATAATAATTATTTACACAATGTTTTCAGCATATTATATCAGCTCTTCACCCAGTGACAAGCAAAGAGATTCTGCAAAATTAACGTTAAAGTGAGCGGCGTTCGTCTGACAGGTCCATTTGCGAGAGCATCCTCATGGATATTGGATAAGACGAAATGGCCAAGCATCTAGTCACAAATATACAACATCTCATTCAAACTCCAAGTGATTTTA
The DNA here is from genome assembly GCF_052040795.2 of Danio rerio. Taxonomy (NCBI): domain Eukaryota; kingdom Metazoa; phylum Chordata; class Actinopteri; order Cypriniformes; family Danionidae; genus Danio; species Danio rerio. Next base: position 22,116,994 of record NC_141042.1, on the reverse strand, counting down.
CAAGAGAGAAGTTAAAGGTCTACAAGTCTTTGGATGCCAACAGTTTTGTTCAGTGTGGTCAAGTGCAAGAAATAATGTTCCATGATTACCAGATTCAATACAATGTAGTGCTAAAAACCGAGGTTCTGCCTAGCCAAAGACAAGGAAAGAAGACAGAGCTATATAAGGCCTAGGTAATCATCAACAAGCAAAACAACTGCATTCTGACAGCGATTGGCACCTGTATGGCAGGGTATGTGAACTTACATTTTTACATTTTATTCTAAGCATTCAGCGTCTGCAGTTTAATGAACCATATTTAACTGTTTTTGCTAAAATCATTGCTGCAATCAAAATCAAGTAATGTGTATGAATCAGTATAGCATGAACTCACCTGATATGAAAAAAGAACTGCTTAATTAGATCCTCACTCCATTCATCTCTTCTGATGGCTGTATGAAAGACGTATGCGGTTGGCATTAAAAGCAGTTAAGTTTTCTATTTTTGGCCTTTCCTACCACAGAAATATGACATGTTTGCTATTGCAATCTGTTTTTTTTTTCCTTTTCTTTTTTTTGCAACCGGTGTGACTTCATTTGTGACATAGGTTGGTAATTCCCCTATATATAGATTTTTTCTATAACATAAAAAAAAAAATGCTAATAACCCCATTATACTTTAACAGATGTCTAGCAGAGCTGTTATTGAGTAAGTTTTTTTTGTTTGAGTAGAAGACTATAGCCCATAACTTATGCCTAATTCCTTCTTAAATGTAGTGAAAATCCCTTATACTCCATGGAGAACAGAATATATTAAGGATAGACCAATTAAAAACTACGTTTTTTTCAACATGCTAATAAAGACTATACTTTAACTGCTTAAAGAAGCCCTGCCATACTAGCACTATATTATCAAGCTAAAAGACTGTTATTTTTAATAGTGTGACAGTTTGATACTAAAAGGTGTCAACAATAATAAAACGCCTTCCAAATTATAAATGAGCATTTATTGCCGTTTTAAAATAGTTTTCTCTCAGTTCATTGTAGACTTGCTGGAGGCAGTTTTGGTAAAGCCAGAGGTGGCAATTCAGAGGAGCGTTTCCTGTAAGCAGCAATTAAAGTTGACAACTTTACCCAGCGCAGCCTCTCTGTTTACCTTCACAAATATCCCTCTCTCTCCTCACATTCTGCTGTTTTTGGCTCCATTTTCAGTTAATCTATATAGTTGCCTTTAGTATATCACAAAATAACAAAATAAGAGGCTAAACATAACCAGCTATGGCCACAGGATTAGCTAGCTATATGTAGCGCTAATTTGATCCCTTGATGTGACACAAGAGATTCAGTGTTGCAGGACCTTAAGTGTTTTTCTTTCAAACGTACACAGCAAGTTGAGTGTAGTTTGGGCTGTGAGTGGTGTCATTAAATCGGCCAGACACACACAGCATTCACACTCCAGCCCAGGTACACACAAGTGCCTCAGATAGCCAACACAATTCCTCTCTTGTGTAGCAGCTAAGCTCAATCGGCTAGCACTAGCTCGCTGTACAACATTGTTGATTTACTCAGAGTGTTGCGGAATCATTCAACGGCCGTTTCCAAAGGTCTAATATGGAAAAGCAACATCTTGAAAAGCATTTGATGACAGATATTGAGTGTCACGTTAAATATTTAGTGCCTAGCACTTTCCAGTGTAAATAGCCTGCTTAAAACTAGCATTTGAACATACTGTATTTTTCATATGTTTTGGCATGAAGCTAAATATACTTAATTAACTTTGTTTAATAAAACATGAAAAGTCATCTCAGGACAACGTGTAAGACATCAAAAGTGTTCATGTTTTGTCACTCTTTCCAAATGAATCCCTAAAAAAGAACGAAAAGCTTAACCTTTCACGCTAGTCGTGACTGTCAGCCTCCTCAGAGGGTTCAGTTTTAATCTTTTGGTTTCAGTCCATAGAAAACAATTCTTTAGAGCTGATGTGGAATGGATGCCGTGAGAATCAACAACCCTTTCGTGAGGCCGTGATGTGATATGAGGCACTTTATTACTGATAAAACTCCTTCCCAGGAGGCACCTCAACATCAACCATTTATGGGTGTGCTGACCCACAGGCTAAAAATACTTTGGAAAACTGCTAATAACCGCCACAGACCCTTTCTAGGCTTAAATAGAGACCGAAGGGGATAGATATATGAGTAAAGGCCAGTTCACGCCGATGACAACAGCACAAGCTATAACGGAAACACTATTAGCATCCATATATTAATGAATGGTAACATTGTGTCTACCATATACACTCTGCAGTTTTATTGCTTTAAATGTGCTAGCCCATTTGGTGACTCCTGTCAGTGTTTTATCATTGATCACCTGGGAAAAATGTTTAAAAAAATTATGCAGTAACACTTACACACGATAACCAACCCAGACTCATTCTGAAAACGTACCTCTATATACATTTCTGGAGACCGCAAAATACGTCCTAGGACTATGTTTTTTTTTTTTTGTTGCAGTTTTTGTTTTTGCGAATCCACTAGAGGCTGCTGTGTACACTTTTTAAGATCTCAAATTTCTCTCACAAGTGCCATTTGCGCCTGGTGTTTTTGCGTAAACCCACCAGCGGTTGCTGTATACTGATTGTTTGACTGACTGTATGACTGACTGACTGACTGACTTTACTTGTTTATTTTAATTTTTGGATTCTGTTTTTTTCTTACCTGCCTTTTGGAACCGTTCTTCACCGGACTCGAACCCCATCATCGTGGTCAGCCCCTCTCTGCACCTTAAGTCTGCCGACGTATATAGCGAGCTAACAGTACAAACTGGTAACAGCGGGAAAGCTGAAGGTAAGCGAAAGGAATGGCATCATACCGCATGGTAGCGTTCGTTTAAAGAAATTAAATGCAGCCATACGTATTTTCTAGCTACATAATTCACGGTCTCCTGAAACATATATAGGGCTACGTTTTCAGAATGAGCCTGTGTTGACAATAACAGTACATGTATAATGATGTAATAATATGTCAACTAAACATAATTTATTATGAATAATAATAATAATTATGTGCGCTTATCAACTTAATTAACCTTAACTACAAAATGAGTCACTTGAATTCATCTGTGAACAATGGCTACCTAAACTACTTGTTAGTTCATGTTGTTATTTATTGTATTAGGTAACATTTAAGCTTAAGCTAAACGTAATCAACATGAATTAAGAAGCTGTTAATGTATAGTTATGTCATGACTTTTTTGGATGGGCACATCACCATGAACTCATCCATTGATGACAGAACCCTTTTCTGTTGTTATTCAGTGTAAACGTGCCAGACAGACGTGCATAAAGGGTGCATGAGTAGTAAAGAATGGGGTAATGATGATGTGCCCCTCTAAGTAAAGTCATGATATAATTATACATAAACATATCATGAGTTCATGAAGGTTAAATTAAGCACAAACTAATGCGGTTAATAATGCATTAATTAACAAACAACATGTACTAACAAGTAATTAAGGTAGCCGTTAAATTCATGTGACTCATGTTGTAATTATTGTTAATTCCTAATTAGCACTTGCATTAACTCATCATTAGTTCATAAAGTAATGTTAAGTCTACATGTTAACACATCATTATTCATGAACTGTTATTGTAAATTGTTACTAATAATGTTCCTCTACATAATTTTGGTTGTTTTTTTTGCATGGACTGCTAGTTAATCATTTGGCTAATCAATGAACAGATCGTGTCGTACTTAATTTTAATTTATTATATTTGATTTCAAGTACTTTAAAGTTTGATTAACAATGTTAAAAAAATGTAGGCTCCTTTGACCCCACAAGTGATAAAATGGTGTATATTTGTACGTATGACATTTTTTCACCACAATAAATATAAATTTTTTTTCCAACAATTTTTTGAAGGGGACACAAATAGTTGGGGAGACAAGCCTCGGATGGGAGGGGACATGTCCCCCCTGTCCCCCCTGGGATTTACGCCCCTGGTGCCAACTGAGGAGAAAAGCAAAAAATAAATATATAAATAAATAAAATATTATGCTTTTTTTAAAAATACAGTGTTAAAACAATTTGTTAACCCTTTTAAACACAAAAACAAAAACATTAATTTGCTAAAAATGCATTTACATGTGCTGTATGTAAACAAACTCAGCTTTAACTTCAAAAAGACGCTTCATTTCATCCAGTCTGTCAACTGGAAGGAAGCGGAATAAAGGATGAGCTCATTAGAAAGATAATTCCACATCAACTCATTTCTTTTCTCCATCTCTTCTTGCCATCCCCACGCCCTACACGACCAGTTTATTTTCACACCACATTCTCGTAAGGAACCCTCCCAGCACCACATGACCTTCCAGCATCTTCAACCTCCTCATCTTCAGCTCAACAAAACTCGCTCTAAACGCTCATTGAAGCATAGCATAGCGTTAGCCATATGCTACATCCGCCTGCAGACCCCCCACAAAAACTGTTAGAGCTCAGTTTTAAACACACTTGGCCTCAGAGGTGCATAAACACAGGTGGTGTGTGGAGAAAATGTGCCTTACAGATGCGCTTCAGACATGATCCAAAATGAGTTTTCTGACTCTGTTGTCCCAGTTGTGCGTAGGCTGATTCAAGAACAGCAGGGAAAGGCACAGTGCCAGATTTTGTTATCTCAATGTAGCTTGAAACGTTACAGATCATAACCTAAGAGGAATTTCATAGTTAGTAAACTGCAGTTGTTTTTATCTGTGATTGATGAGCTAACTTCTAAGCTTTATTAATAACGCTCAAGCACTCCTTCATCAAAACCAGAGCTCATAAATCATTTGTATCAGATTTTTGTGATCAATATTAAAGCGTTGATTTACCCATTAAGGAAAATTCTGTTATTACCCACATGGCAAAGTTTCTCTGGCCCAGCTCTGGCCCACACAATCAGGTTTTGGTTGGCCTATACAGTAGTATCTGGATGCAACCTTTATGATGCAAGCTGAGATTGCACCACTCAGCGATGCAATGTCAGACACAATGCACTCAATAGAGTGAGTGACATCACTGTGACGGGTAGGGTTAGGGGTGGGGTTAGGTGAGCACATTAAAAAGCATTGGATGCAGCAGGTCTGCTGGTCTGCTGGACTGGATTGAGTCTTGGTTTCCAGACAAAGGCCAAACATGGACCATATCTGGATCAAGTCTCAACCATGTTACTCATAACGGGGTCTGAACTGGGCCAGATAGGTTGGTGTATCACGATTGCAATGAAATTGATAAACTCATGAAGCATTGCGCTTTAGGCACACTATGGGTGTGCTTTTCTCAAAAGCGACCTGGTTGGTAGATTTTTTCTTTTCTCAAAAATAAATTTAATGTATTTCAAATGTGGGTCAAGACAGGCCAAACGTACATGGCCCACATATTTTTAACATCTTGGCCAAATACCACGTTTTAAAACTTGCCCAAATTTTGTGTGCCACCTTAAAGACAGTGCCATCTCTGCCAAAGTCAGGCCATGTTTGGCCCACATGCTGTATCCCAGTATCGGATGAATGCCTGCTGTGCCAGTTTTTTATTATTATTATTTTATTTTTATTTTTTTGCCAAATCAGCCAGAATTCTTTGTTGGGTATCTACTCGCCCTCACATCTTTCCAAACCCATACGATCTTTGTTTGTCTTCAGAACACAAATTAAAATAGTTTAGGTCAAATTTGAGAGCTCCCTCATCCTCCATAAAGCGCAAAGGTTCCTGAATTGTTCAAATTCCAGAAAAATACTTAAAACATCCTCAAAAACATTAGACCTTATTCTGGTTCAGAACTGTCCAACAAGTAAACCCAGCTGTTGCCAGTACTAAAGATAGTAAGTTAATATAAATTGACATTACTTAAAATACAAAGTTTTGGCATCAACACTTAAACAGGTGTGTTTAACTTATTAGGCAGCAAAAAGTTTTTAATTATTATTTTAAGTTCACTAAACTTAATATTTTACTGTCTTTAAATGATTATGTCCCTGTTAAAAATTATTGGTTGTGCTTGAAATTCTACCTTGACAACCTCACTGATTGATCTATACATGTTATATGACACAAGGTGGTCATTTTGCTTGTGGTGCTGAATTTTGCTGAAGCGCAGCAGAACAGAGGCTCTACCTGAACTCTTCTCACGAAAGAGAAAAGTTAAATTAATAAGTAGATATTTAAATGCTTATATACAATTTTTAATTGATACACACTCAGGGACGACACAGTGGTGCAGTGAGTAGTGCTGTCACCTCACAGCAATAAGGTTGCTAGTTCGAGTCCCGGCTAGGTCAGTTGGCATTTCTGTGTGGAGTTTGCTCACATGGGTTTCCTCTTGGTGGGTTTCCCCCACAAGTCCAAAGACATGTGGTATAGTTGAATTGGCTAAGCTAAATTGTATGGAGTGTATGTGTGTGCGGCTAAAATATCAACTTTGATTTAAACGGCCCTGGGAGTAAGTAAAGAATATAAAAATTGAAAAATTTAGATGTTTAGTCTATTTGCCATAATTCAATGAAGAGACCACATATGGTCAACTCAATTAATTGAGTCGTCGATTTCCCGATTCTCAAATATGAGAGAATCACTTTCCTCAAATCATTTGAGTAGTCTCAACTTATTAGGGTTTACAGTGCATACATGAAACAGTTTCTTTTCCTCAGTGCCACTATAAGGCATCAGTATACGTGAATGCTGTCACAATAGAAGGCAAAAACAACCAAAATAAATCTCAAAAAAGAGAGTATGTTTGCCAATTTTTAACTGCCAGAAATAGGTACTTTTGCCAACACTTTTATGAGTTCTGTGAATAGACATATGCAGTGTTGGGGAAAGTTACTTTTGAAAGTGTTACCACGACTGGGGTGGAGTGACAGGAGACAACAGGAGGTAAGATCCAATATGCAGTTTATTCAACGTCTGGCAAGCAATGGTCAAATCAGGTGCAAACGGGTATGTAAAGGCAGTCCAGAATCGTCGTCAATATAACAGGCAAAAGGTCTAAAGGCAGGCGGCTAAACAGGATAACAAGGAATACAGAGCTAGGGTCGCCACTGCCTCGCATGGTTCAGGATTGGTAGAACTACGCATCGATGAATTTGCTCTTCAGTGTTTGAACTCTCAGTAATGATTAAATCACACTGAACTGAGCTAAACTAAACTGAACTTAAACACTAAAACCTGAACCACACTGTTCCAGTTACTATGACCATTTATGTGAAGCTGCTTTGACACAATCTACATTGTAAAAGCGCTATACAAATAAAGCTGAATTGAATTTAATTGAATTGAACACGGATAAACAAGACAGGGAGAAACGCTTCGTAATGTAACACAGGGAAAACAAGACTCGGCAAACTGGAAGCTCAGGCGGCGGCGGCGACCACTCGGGAAGCTCAGGCGGCGGCGGCGACTATTCGGGAAGCTCAGGCGGCGGCGGCTCTGGCTGAGGCGCTGGCGGCGACGTCGGCTCTGGCAGAGGCGCTGGCGGCGGCGTCGGCTCTGGCTGAGGCGCTGGCAGCGACGTCGGCTCTTGCAGCGGCGGTGGCAGTGATTCTGGCAGCTCTAGAGGGTCTGGCAGCACTGGACGGTCTGGCAGCTCTGAAGGATCTGGCAGCACTGGACAGTCTGGCAGCTCTGAAGGATCTGGCAGCACTGGAGGGAATGGCAGCTCTGGAGATTGCCTTTCAGGGGCAGGAACTGACTTGGGACAGGAAGCCATCTTGTGAGCTGGCTGACTGGGAACGGCCATCTTGTGAGCTGGCTGTGGAGAGCGGGTCGCAAGCCCCGTTGCCAGCGGGTCTTGCTCTCTATAGCCCCCCCCCCCCCCCCCCAAAAGATTATTTGGACTTTCATCTACCTCTCCTATGGTGAAGGAGGATCCACTCATTTGAAGTGCCAAATCAATAAATTGTGCTAGTGTCCAGTGGGGATTGTGCTGTGGCATCCTGGAATACAATGGCTCAGAAAGTCCTCCATGAAAAAATATTCTGAGACATACCTTATCCAGGGTGGTACGGTGGGCCAGATTAATAAAGTACTCCACATAATCTTCAATTGGCCTGGCATCCTGATGGAGGCGCATGAATTGAATACCTGCTGGATCCATGTCTTGGCCGAGTCTTCTGTTACCACGACTGGGGTGGAGTGACAGGAGACAACAGGAGGTAAGATCCAATATGCAGTTTATTCAACGTCAGGCAAGCAATGGTCAAATCAGGTGCAAATGGGTATGTAAAGGCAGTCCGGAATCGTCGTCAATATAACAGGCAAAAGGTCTAAAGGCAGGCGGCTAAACAGGATAACAAGGAATACAGAGCTAGGGTCTAAACACGGATAAACAAGACAGGGAGAAACGCTTCGTAATGTAACACAGGGAAAACAAGACTCGGCAAACTGGTAGCGTGAGAGAGTGGCTTATGAATGGGAAGTAATCAGTCTGTGAACAAGGTCCAGCTGGTGATGCAATCAGGAAACATGAGTGAGCAGGTGTGCGTGTTTGGGAGCAGTGCATGTATGAAAATGTAGTCCTGGGAAATGCGGAAATGTAGTTTCAAGTTTGTGTGAGAACCAGCGATCCTCTGGGAAGCGATCGCTGGTTGTGACAGAAAGTAATGCATTACAATATTGAGTTACCCTCCAAAAAAGTAACTAGTTGAGTTACTTAGTAACGTTACTTTAAGTTACGTTTGCGTTATTACATACTTTTGCTGTTGTCACAAACTCTTATGCAGTGTTGGGGACAGTTACTTTTAAAATTAATGCATTACAATATTGCAACACAGGCTCATTCTGAAAACGTAGTCTTATGGACGTTTCTGGAGATAGTAAAAAACGTCCCGGGAGGTACATAATTTTGCAGTTTTTGTTTTCGTGAATTCACAAGAGGCCGCTGTGTGCGCTTTTTCAGATCTCAAATTTCTCTAGCGAAATTTGCCATTCACGCCCACACTGTTCTCGTGTAAACCCACCAAAGGCCACTGTCGACTGACTGTCTGTCTGACTGACTGAATGGACAACTGGCCGACCGACCAATCAACTGACCCACCCTCCTCCTTCCCTAAACCCTATCAATTTTATCAATTGACCCACCCACCCACTTACTTCCCTAAACCCAACCAGTGATTTACAAATGCAGTCCAGGAAAAGAAAAGCCCTCGTCTGATTTTTACCACTTTTTCGGATTTTACGACATTCTCACCCTTTTATTCACTCGTTCGTTTTATTTTTTGGATTCTGTTTTTGTCTTACCTGATTTCTGGAACAGCTCTTCCCCAGACTCGAACACGGTCGTCATCATTGTAATCAACTCCTCTCTGGGTCTCAAGTCTGCCAAGGTACATGACAAGCTAACTGGACCAACTGGTTGCAGCGGAAAAGCCCTCCACACGGAGGTAAGCGGTCAGCTGGTAAGCACAAAAAGCAACGTCGTCATACCACCCTGTAGCATTCGTTTAACTAAAATATCATTACTTATTTTTTTTAAAGTAATGTGTTACTTTACTCGATACTTAGAAAAGTAATATTATTATGTAACTTTTTACTTGTAATGCTTTACCCCCAACACTGCTGTTATATAGTATGGAAGTATCCAGTATTTCAGATGCAGTCACTAAATATCAACGTTGTGTCCGCAGTGATTAGGTAATAATGTTTTTCTCAACAAGTTTCAAAAGTACTATCAATAAGGATATTTTAGTACATTTTTCACTAGGATTCTTGTAATAATCTGTGCCATGTGTACATATTACATCAAGGAATAAATGAAGAATGTATAAACTGTTCCATTCCTTGAATCGTCATTTTTTATGAAGCTAAAAGAGCACTGGACTTCCGTGACACTGGGTGGAAAGGAGCCATTATTTGGCTAATATAAAGACTATCAGGCTGTTCGTTGTTCTCCAGTGACAGGGTTTTTGAGTTATTGAGGGTAATGCGGCGTGAAATGTTGTTTTTAGCACTTTGGTTGGAGAGGCGCAATGGTGGAGCCATGGAGCTTTGGGAAGGTGGCTCAGTCTTGATCTTCATTGGTTGTAGTGAGCAGGTCAACAGGGCACGTGCTGCCGCTGCAGATCTCTATCTCTATCTGTGCTCTTTATGTCAGGCCTGAGCGAGTGTAGAAAGCATCAGCACACTGTCACTACCTCTATTTATACTCTGCACTGTCTGTGCGATTCTTCTGGACACAAATCATAATCACAGGATGTCTTACTAAGTATTCTATATAGTATTATTATATTATTTAATAATGGTACATTTGTTATAATAATAAATATAACATACAACCCTAAATCAGAAAAAGTTGGGAAAGTATGGAATACGCAAATAAAAAAGAAAGCAGGGACTAAATTTACTTTGACTTGTGTTTCATTGCAGACAATACGACAAACATTATAAATGTGTCCCTCGTGATTTATATATTTTTCCAAATAAACATGTATTCCAATATTGGTTCTTACAACACATTTTTTTTAAAAAGTTGACACAGGTGCAGTTTAGGGCTAGTAATATTTATATTCTCACTCGTCTCCTTTTAATAAAGACGCGGCTCCAGTTAGTGTTGATTGTCCTGTCTCTACAGATTTGGCAAGTGCGACCAGAGGTCTTTGTTTGTTTATTCAGAGGTAAAGTTAGTTTGTCTCGTCAGCAGTACTCTTTCAGTGTTTAAAGACGGACATTAGTCAAATAATTTCGAAGTTAATAAAGTTTACCATACGCTAGCATCACTACAATATTATGGACTGAAAAATCTGCTGTAAATGCTGCTCTCTGAGGGTAAACATTTTTGCTGCATTTTGTGACAGGAATAACACACACGGCTTTCTCACGCTACCTACCGAGTGCATCTAAGTTACTGAGAAATGCGGAGGGTTTCTTTTTCTCTCATTCATCGTGCGGTAACAAACATTGCATGAAAGACACATGCTTCCAGCAGCTCCTCAAATCAAATATCTCGTTTGTCACGAGGGGCATGAATGAAATTTCTGAATACTGCAGTTAAAGTCCACCATTTAATAATTTGGCAAATAATTTGATTACTGATGTCCATGTAAACGCAGTCTCTGTCTTTCTCCTCTGCGTGTGTGTTTGTTTGGCCTCTGTGAAAATTAGTGCGTGCCCAACCCGAAACTCCCATTTTTATGCAAATTTTACAGACCTTTCCTTTATCTCTCCTCCGACACTCCCCCCTAAACAGAGCTGAACACTCCCACTTCCCTGACTTTTTCCAAAGTAGAGGTGTGAAAAAGTGCTGTTGAAACATGGGGATTCATGGCCCTTTAGGACTTGGGAAGGGCAGGAAGAACGGGTCAAAATACATAAATGCATATTTTCTACTATCAAGATATTCTTCACATTATTTTCACTCTGATCGCATCATCAGAATTTCACCTACTTTTATAAAAGCATCTAGAAGTGTCACAGTAATAATATTACATGTTAAATAATAATACATACTACGAATATAGTTACATTTTTTGAGAACATATCCACAGTAAATCTATTCTAAAATACTAAATCTGATATCTGATTTTATACTTTACATTATTGTAACATTGATGACATCAAAATTTTACATATATAAATAACATAAAAATAATAAAGTATTTTTAAGTTTATTAAATATATCTAGAATTTATGAGATCATGCTCCCAATATTATTATTAATTATAATTATCTTCTATTAAAACAGAATCAGAATTGTCCACACTGAATTCTAAATCAGTTTTACATGTCATATATATGAGTATCCTAGCAGTTTCATAATAGTAATAATAACAATAATAAAACATTATACACTGTTTAGACATATACAGTATATAATGTATATTAATACAATTTCAATAATAATACATTAATCCACAATATTTTTATTTGTAAAAATATGTCAAATAAAGCTGTTTAATCTATAAACAAATTCCGAGACCATTTGAAATTGTTTAGTTCCTCTTATTACTTACTACATATGGGTTTGAGTCAAATTTAACAATGTTTATTCTATTAAGGTCTATTAATTTGGTTTGGTTATATTTATTTATGTGTGTGTGTGTGTGTGTGTGTGTGTGTGTGTGTGTGTGTGTGTGTGTGTGTGTGTGTGTGTGTGTGTGTATACACAGGGCTCGAAATTAACCTTTTTGCTTGGTAGCTCCTAACTTTAAAAATTTAGGCACATCAGCCAAAATTTTGTTGCACCCACGAATTATGAGCACCGTTACTACAAGTTTTATACAAACATATTTACTGTATTTTAAATCAATACTAATCAAACTAATTAAACTCAATGATTAAAAATCGAAAGGAATTAAACCATTCCTGAGCGCTGCGTTTCACGTTTCAAGTGCAGACAAAGAGCTTAGAAATGCATTCTGCTTGAATGTCTCCCGAATCCGCGCATGTGGTGAACATTTTGCAGTAAAAACTGGTCGCACACAACAATTTTAAGCACTCGCAGAAATGCTCACAAATATATTTTAAGGTCGCATAGATAAAATTTTATATATAAATTATATATATATATATATATATATATATATATATATATATATATATATATATATATATATATATATATATATATAATGTTTTGGCTGGAGCACTTTTAGCTTAGCTTAGCATCAAGTATTCAATCAGATTAGACCATTAGCATCTACCTTAAATATGACCAAAGAATTTCAATAATTCTTCTAAAGCTTGACTCTTCTGTAGTTACACCGTGTACTAAGATCAACAAACTCAATGATAATTAGAAGCTAATGGTCTAATCCAGTAGTTCTCAAACTGTGGTACGTGTACCACCAGTGGTACGCAGGCTTCCTTCTAGTGGTACGCGGAGGAATTAAATATGTCATGTACATGCTACACACATTTCAAAATTTATCAAAAATTATGTATTTAAAATGCCATATATGACATATAGCCTATATTTCTGAGGTAATCTGCCACGTTTTTTGAACTGTGCAGAGTTGTAGCTGCTTTACTGGGCCTGCTACACTACTGTATTTCAATACTGCTCATTTTGGTGGTACTTGGAGAGAAAATTTTATTCTGAGGTGGTACTTAATGAAAAAAAGTTTAAGAGCCACTGGTCTAATCCAATTCAATGATCTATGCTAAGCTAAAAGTACTCCCGCCACACCCTATTTTTAACAAAACTGTCACTGTCTGAATTGATTAAAAAATGGTAAAACTCAACTGTTTACCTCTTGGGAAGTTGTAAAATTAACCTTTTTGATAGAGCGTTCCTTTAATAATGTTACTGAAACATACTATATTTTGTCATATTATTATTATTATTATTGTTAATAGTAGTAGTATCATTATCTATCTACTTAAAATCATGATACTAATTAATAATTTACAATAATGCAATAACCCTGAATACTTGTTATTAAAACAAATGTCAATGATACACATTATTTTTTTATTAGTAAAAATATGTCACTTCCTAGTGACGGGTTGCAGCTGGAAGGGCATCCACTGAGTAAAGCATATGCTGGATAAGTTGGCGGTTCATTCCACTGTGGCGACACCAGAATAATAAAGAAACTAAGCCAAAAAGAAAATGAATGAATGAATGAGCACATAATTTATACAAATATTGTTAAAATAAAGATGAAAATATATCACCTATTTACAATATATTAAAATATAGATAAATATAAAAAATAGGGTCCGAGCTTATGACACTAACCTTAAACATCAACAAACAAACTTAGGGAGTATAATACTAATATAATATATTATGGAATGTTTCTTTCGCAAAAACAGTGTCAGGAATTTCTTAGAAAATGTGGTCATGTGCTAAGCAGACTGATGACTGAATGACCTGCTTCATGGAGATGTTCTCATGCTGTTTGAAGATACGCTCGACCAGATGTTGTAGAAAAGATTTTGAGTAGAAACATAAAATAAGACACATTCAGAACCACTCCAGTATTCAGTGACACCCTTGGGGGAGTCTTGTTTTGACCTTATCTCACACTATCACTAAACATAGAATAACTTTTGTTTGGACATATGGAGCCAGAACGCGTATTTCATAAATTCCTGAGAAGAAAAATACTTCAGTCAAATCCATGGGGACAGAGAGGGTTTGATTTGATAGATGTCGTCCTTCTGTACTTGACATCTAACACATCTAAACTACACAAATATCCCCATCCCAACCCTCAAATGTCTGGAATAGACAAGCATTCCCAGCCTTCTGCCGCTGTCCTAAATGAATCAAGGATTTAAAGTGGTAGGGTTGTTTACTTGAAGGCGGTCCAAGTTATTTTCAATAGCAAAGGGCAGATGTTTATTGCTTTAGTACTTACTTAGATTTCAAGCCAAATAGATTTAAATTTGTCAAAATGCCAATCGGATACATTTCTTTGATGATATACAGTAAAGACTTGTTGGAATAAAGTAATTTTTTTTAAATATTAAAAAATGTTCAATCTCCTGCGCTAGAGATAACTCATCTCCATAAAGTTCTGTGAAAAACGTCACCATGAAATAATGTTACCATGAAATGAGAGGGCTTGGATGATTTCAAATTATCTGGGATGCCCAAAATGCGGAGATTGTTACGCCATGAACACTTGTAAATCGTCAGCTTTAGATTTCAATTCCTCGTTGTCCTTTTCTAGTGACTGCCATTTACGTTCTAATGCGTCAAGCCTTTCGTCCATGCTGTTCAGCAATGTTTCGATGTTTGTGATCTTGGTACTTTGACAAGAAATGGTGGCCTGAAGGGTACCTATAAAGGCGCGTATTTCTGCAAGGAATTCAGTTCTCAACTCAGTAATTTACCCGCATATTATTGTAATGAGCAACTCTTTTAAAACAGCTGGCGTTAACTCAGAGGAGAGCGCGGCCATTTTGGCATCGTCATCAGTTTCAGCAGGACTAGTAGGAAGACGCTTGGGTTTCGGCATAATGACGATAAAAACTAGCTGGATTCAAAAGGATCTTTACCATTGTGGAAGTCACTTTAAATCTTTAAAAGCCAAAAATGTCCCTTTTTAACTGTTTGAATTGGATCAAGTTTATGGAGCGGCTCTTGTACATGTCTCACTCTCCCATCGGCATACAGGATTTCCTAATTAAAAAAAAAAAAAAAAAAACGTAACATAAATTTGATGGTGAGATAGGCTAAGAAAATTTTGATTGATGCTGCACAGAATGACCTACTTGTATTTTAACTGTGGTGTATTTCTAGACATAGGTCGGTATAAGATTCTGATGGTATGACAACCATTGATAAAACTTTCACGGTATCCCAGTATTGTGATTACTGCTATAAAATATCTTCTTTTTAAACGTCTGGGTAAAAAAAAAAACTTTTCCCGCATTGAATGCGATATGATTTATTTTATAACCATTTTATTTAACATAAAAAATATTTCGGAACAGTAGCTTTTGATCTGGAGGGTCTTTTTTTAGCTGGAGATGCTGTTGCCCTAATAAACTAAATAAAATAGTTGTATAAGAAAAATTGGAAAACAAAAACTTACATATATTGTAGGAACTGTATAATTGTATAATGGTATATTCTGATGTTTTAAACCCTAGATTTTTCCAAATGTTGAAACTTGTTATAATTCCATGCCTATGTCCTTCTGGGCTCTATTATTAGGCCATTAAAGTTACATTTCATATATACAAATTGCAACAATATTTTACAATATTGTATTTTTTTTTTATTTCTCAGTAGGTAAATTGGAAAAGCTTTGATCTAAATGGCCCTGGGAGTGAGTATTCCATTTATTTAAGTTTATAATAAATCAATAAATATAAATTGCAATTAATTACAATTTAAAGTTAAAATAATTAAAATTTGAATTGATTTAATTTAATTAAAAGTTAAATTTCACTTTCAGTTCAGGCCCAATTATGGGTTATTAACTTAGCTAAGACTTGGCCCAGATATGGTCCATGTTTGACCCTTGTATGGAAGCCAGACTTGGTCCAATCATGTACCGTAATTCACTGCTGCATGTGGGCCAAGCAGACGCTCATTGTGTGGGCCAGAGAAATTTTGCTTTGTGGGAAGCTATTACTGCTAAACTTTGTTGTGTGGCTAATCAGAGCTGCGCTTGTTGTTGCTAGGAGGCTAATGTTGGATGTATGATTATGCTAGCACATAGGCTAACCAGGCTAACTAAACAGTATAAATGTAAATGCTCAATATCATAAGCCATGACTTTAATTGTATATCAGTTTATGAAAGGGTCTATATAACGCTTATAACTGTCATTAAAATTGTGAAATGAATATATCATATAAATTATAATGTGATTTTACAGAATTAATAGTAATACTCAGTGGTGTAAAGTAACTAATAACAACATAGACAATATAGACAACAATATCACACATAGAAGGTAAATCGCATCATAATGAACTACCTCAAGACATGGGCGATTTATAATTGCAGCAAACTGTTCGGAAATATTCAAAATCTCCAAGAAGATGTCCAAAGTCTTTACACGCATTGACCAGAGACTGTTTAGATGCATGTCACTGAGGACAAGATGATGGATATTTACTGCATGATGACCGAAATGGCCTTAAACAGCCAGCAGGCACAAGATGTCAACATGACGTCAGATTGATGTTGTACCCCAACGTCATGGGGATGTTGCATTTTGTTTGGAAATTAAAATTGTGTTGAAGTCAGAACTCAACGTCAGGCCAACGTCAATGTCTAACTTCAAACCTAAAACCAACCAAATATTAACGTCTAATGAAGTTACAGCTTGACGTTGTGTGTACATTACCTCTATTGACAGATGTTGAATCTTGGTTGCCGTACCTGATGAAAAAAGGTCAGTATTTGACGTCAATATGATGTTGGTTTTAGATGTTGGGTCGACGTTGGATTTTGGTTATTTTCTAAGAACCCAAAATCGACCAAATATCAGCGTCATTTCACATCATTATTGGACATCAAAACAACATTGTCCTTAGACGTTGGCTAGATGTTGAATTTTGGTTACCTGACCTCACAACCTAAATCTAACCTAATATTAACGTCTTATGATGTTGTATGGCTGCTTGGCAATAACTAAATGCACTAAAGAATGTTACGTTTACACACATCCACAAATTACATGTAAATGCATCAGTTTTTAACAGCTTAATACCCACTACTCACTTCTCTTGAGTACTTTTAAAAGGGCTACTTTTTACTCATACTTTGAGTAATATTTACAACAGATACTTTAACTCGCACTACATTTTTAGGCAAGTAATGGTACGTTTACTTGAGTATGATTTTCAGTACTCTTTCCACCACTGGTAATACTGGATTTTATAATCAGGTGCTAAAGACTATACCTATTACAACTCCAGTAAAACAATAGAATCAATCACATAGGCAGACCCAATTCTCATTAATTAGACAATAAAAAAGTGAGCGATTGGTCCATATTTAACATTTCTGAACAGAAAGTTCATGTTTTAATCTTTGATTGGTCTCACCCAGCTTTCCAATGCAGCGTACTGCGAAACTTACATGTTTCTGGTCTGTCGCATTCGCATGAGTTTGAATGGAAGTCTATGGTGCGAAAAGTGCAGTATGACCACGGCTGTACCTGTAGGTTTCAAACAAGCCTGTGCTTAGTTAGAGCTGGAACTAAACAGTGCAGAGCTGCAAAGTTTGACACCTACACTGTAAAACCCAAAATTTTAAGGTAACTCAAACCATTTGAGGAAACAGATTGGAACAAGCCCTTTACATTCAAAAACTGATCTATATGAGTACTGTGAACTTAATCTATTTGAGTAAATGAAGCAATTTGAGCACAGTAAAACCCAATAAATGAAGAGAACTAAAACCAACTGAGTAACTCAAACCGATTGAGGAAACCAATTGCTACAAACCATTTGAGTTAAACTAATCTATATGAGTTCTGTGAACTTACTCCATTTCAGTAATGAGGGATTTAATTAACTCATTACCTTCAACACTGAGTTCAAAACTCTTTTCAAATGAGTAGAATTATCTCTCAGTACATTTTGAGTTAACTACACTTCTTTCAGTTGATAATGTTGACTGTTGGGTTTTACAGTGTACAGTATGTTCTATGCTATTTGGGAAAAGCTAAGACAAAACATTTTACTAGTATCAGAAAATAGACATCTGATAAGGTTGTGATTGTTCTAGAAACAAGATTTTAGACGTTTTTGTTCTATTAAAGAGCAGAACTTTGATAGGTTCTTTGAAGAATCAAAACTAGCTCTTCTTTTGCCTGTCAACATAAGCTACTGTTCAGACAAGCATCAAGAGCTCTGTCTGAAATGACTGATTGGAATACAAACAAGACTTTTTGAAGACGCTGAATCCCTGAAGGATCATGAGAATGTGGATGTGAGAACAATCTGCTATGTTCTGATGTGGCGTCGTTGTGCAACTAATGGAAAAGAAGACTTTTATTGATGGGAACTAGTAAAATGTGGTAAGTTACTGTATAAGCAGAAGCCAGATGTTCAGTGTCTAAGCGCTAGGGGTGGGAGGCGTATGGGTACAGGCTCAGGGCAGTAAGGATGGAGGCATGGGCCGGGTCAGAAAGGTGAAGGCCCAGGAGATTTTTCCATTTTCCTCCACTCATAAACACATACCCCTCGAGTTCCCACTGAACATCGCATTCCTAACCAGCCAACTCACCACCAAGTTCAGTGTCAGGAAGCCTTGACTTACAGCAGTGCCCATAAGCATACCAAACACCAGCACAATAAATCTAGCACATGTTGCTATTAAAAACATACCTCCAAAATGACCGGCTGATTACTCGGAAGAAAACTCACAAGGGGCTTTGCATCTACGGCATCTCATTTTCCCAGCATCCAAGTTAAACAAAATCTGGATGTAGCCTTAACAACCAAAATAATGTTATCTGGGTGTTTTTGTTGGTATTAATGGCATATACACTTTGAGGCTACATCATTAATCCGGAGATATTTGAAAACACATTTTTTTCCAGTATGTTTAGGCCTCATGTCACCAAATTGAAGATGGTCTCTCTCAGGAGAATGTAAAAAAAGGTTTTATGTTGTGACGGAAAGTAATTAAAAAAGATTAAACAATTTTAGTCATGATATAAATGATATACAGTATATTCATTGGCTATGTTTCCATCCAAAGATGCAAATTAGACTTACGGAAAAACACAGTCCCGGGAGGTTATAAAACTGATCCACTTTGATGACAGACTTTGGCGAAGGCATTTTAGAATAAAAACAACATTTCAGATGTTTTACAATGTGGTTGGTCTACTGGTTTGTCTCTTAATGCTGTCCCATCGTGTTAATTTTTGTTATCTCATGATCTTTTAAAACAAAATCACATGATTTTCTCCAGCTTCCGCCACATAGACTGCAGCTCTGAACAAAAAGTTTGGCCAGAGGAGAAATGGTCTTGCCCACCTTACACTGGTTTCTCTCAAGGTTTTTTCCTTCACTTTCGTCAAACGGTCGAGTTTGTTCCTTGCCACTGTCGCCACTGGCTTGCTTGGTTTGGGGCTTGTGGAGCTGAGCATCAATGGATTTGCTCTTCAGCTTTTGGACTTTCAGCAATGAAAATTAAACCGCACTGAACTAAACTTCAACTCTGAAAACTGGACTGATGCAGTTTCAATTTACTAGAACGTTTATGTAAAGCTGATTCCCTGAAGGCACAGGATGTCAATATGACATCATATTGACTTGTACCCTAACATACCCCAACGTCATGGGGACGTTGAATTTTGTTTGGAAATAAAAATCGGGTTGACATCAGAACCCAACGTCAAGTCGACATCAACATTCAATGTCCAACCTTGAATCAACCAAATATCAACATCTAATTATGTTACACCTTGACGTTGCGTGTATGTTACCACTATGACATCTATCAGACGTTGGTTTTTGGTCACTTTCCAACACAACCTAAAATCAACCATGTATTAACATAATTTGCCGTCGTTATTGGATGTCAAAAAAACGTTGTCATTAGATGCTGGCTAGACATTATATTTTGGTCATCTGACATCACAACCTAAATCTAATATCTTATGATGTTGTGTGCCTGCTGGGTTGACACAATCTACATTGTAAAAGCTTTATAGAAATAAAGATGAATTGAATTGAGCATGACTTTTTTTATGCGTATTCTGGAATTTATTTGGTTAATGTGTTTCCATCGTATTTTAAGCATATTTTTCAAAGTTTATCCCACTTAGTTGTGCACAATTATTGAATCTTGACATGAATCTTGGCATTTTCTTTAAGAAATTTGTTTGCAACATTCCAAAATGCGCATTAATATAGGTGGATGGAAGCATAGCTTTTGTTGTACTGCCATTAAAGTGCCTGCTAATCATATTCATATTGTTAATTTGCCTTAATTAACAGGTCATCCACTGCGTAAAGCATATGCTGGATAAGTTGGTGGTTTATTCCGTTGTGGCCACCCTAGATTAATAAGGGACTTAGCCGAAAAGAAAATGAATGAATGAATAAAAATATATCAAATCATAATTTCTGAGCATTTGTGCCAGTCGGGATTCGAACTCAGGACATTTGCAGCACACTTACTTTGTGCAAACTAGGTTACATGAAATAGGGGGTTTTCCTGACCCTGTCTATCAAACACAGATTAGCTAGGTCTTGAAACGCTTCTGAAATGTCCGTTGCTATTAATTTAGTCACGTGACCTGGGTTGTTTGAATCATTTTAGTCCCGTGACCTGGGTGCTTCGAACCAATTTAGTCACGTGACCTGGGTGCTTCGAACCAATTTAGTCATGTGACCTGGGGCCTCATGTACGAAGACTTGCGTGGAAATCATACTAAAACATTGCGTACGCACAAAGCTGTAAATGTACGTACGCAGAAAAAAATTCAGATGTATGAAACACTGCGTACGCCGAATCCCACGCATATTCTTTTGTACATCAGAATGAACGTGAAACTGAGCGCAACATGCATGAGCACAAAACCCCTCCCTGCCTCCTCCCCCGTATGAATATGCTAATGACTCAACTTTGGCAAAACCCAACGAAAAAGCAATGGCAAAAGCAAGCAAGAAGAGAAACTTTGAACAGAATGTGAATGTGAAAGACACTTTGTAGAGTGCAATTTAACACAACTGCCTCTAGGAGTCGCCAATGGAAATAAAACAGACACGCACAAAAAATGTGCGTACACCAGCCATAAAGCTGGCGTGGAGCTGCGCACATTCCCACGTTCAGTTCATCGTTAGTAAATCCAAACGTGAGCGATTCTGAGCGTGAAACCTGTCGTACGCAAAGTTTTTGTGCGTACGCAGTGTTGATACATGAGGCCCACGGTGTTTTAGATCATACTTCAGTGCAGTGTTTCGAAACACATGCACTGAGGGATCTCGACACTGTGTTGAAACGCCTGTTTAGCGCCAACCATCCCAAGTCTAGTCTAGTCTTGCCATACTTTTTGATCATTGCTTTTTGTTTATGCTGTTTGCTGCCTGCACCGACCTCTCGTGACCATGACTACTCTGGATTACTCTAATGCTAATGTTTGTTCCCGTTTGGCCATTACCTGCCTGACTAAGCTTTCAATTAACTACTTGTGGATCCTCAACTCTGTTGTCTAGCATCCAAATGTTACACTTTATATTTCCACAAACAGTGGTTCTCCGTGACTGCTGTCTTTTAATACTAGTTTAGTAGAAGCAGAGTCTTTTTGTTTGTTTGTTTGTTTGTTTGTTTTGCGGTCATGACATTGAAAAAACCTTTTTGGTTTGCCAAAGAATCCTTTAGTAAATTGTTCTTGAAACAACTAAGAACGTCTTTTAAAAGTCTTGTTTGTATATCAATCGCCGTCTTCTTGATATCTTTTAGTCTGAAGAGTATCTTATCTTGGCATTTCCTATTGTTGCTTATCATTTCGCATTTAAAGTCCAGCTGTCCAAGAATAGCTGTAAACAGTCTTGGCACTCCTTCAGGTCTACTCATGCGTGTTGAACTGCTTTTCTGTAGATTTTAATAAAACTGTAATTAGGATTAGATAAAAACCAATGGGTTATTCCAGAACGCTATGAAAAGAAAGTTATGTGACATACTCTGATAAGTTGAAGTTTTATGTAAGCAGACTACCTCAGCATTTGGTTCCAAAATTGGAGGTAACTTTCAGGGTATATAGGGGTATAAGTTCTATACGCTCTCAGACATAAAGGTACACGAGCTGTCACTGGCGTGGTACCTTTTCAAAAGGCACCAATTTGTACCTTAAAGGGCCATAGTACAAAAGTGTTCCTCTTAAAATTTTTAGGAACTAATATATATTTTCAGGGTATTAATATGGACCATTCAAGTACAAATGTGTACCTTTTGAAAAGGTACCACCCTAGTGACAGCTCGTGTACCTTTATTTCTGAGAATGTAGTAACTTGTGCTCTTTGCGTTTGGTTTCCATGGGGTTCCATGTTGAGAATGTCTTTCGTGTTGAGTTGACTGGGCTCCTAGTTTTGGAACCAACTTTGAGTAAGAAAGTTTAGGGTTAGTAAACCAAGAGTTCAGGTTAACTTCAGATAATATAACCTTGCTTTCTGGAATACACATTAGTTGGATAACGTTGTATAATACTGTGCATCAATGGATTTGCTCTTCAGTGTTTAGACTTACAGGGGGGAAAATTAACCACAGTCATGTCCATTGATAGCTAAAAGAAAGGATTTTAGCTTGTGCAGTGAGTGAACAGAGTCTTCTGTACATGATGCAATCCCAGATCTGCATGCAGAACAAGTGGAATGGGTGATCTGCTAAGTAAGAGAATAAATTTAAATTGCACTTTAGATTTGCACTTTCAGATTTAAAACTTAAGAATGCAAAAGCAGTCCATGTTACTCCCCTCACCACCACCCCCTAAAAAACATTCAATTTGCCCATTCATCATCCTCAGGCTGGAGTGCAAGGTTGGACACTGTCCTCTGGGAATACTGTGAGAATGTGAAGTCTGGTTTGCGCACAGCAAAGGAGAAGAGCTTTAGGGGTGCGCAAGAAAAGCTGTACAAGAAGCTTTGATGTTTTTTTATTTATTAATCATCGTGGATGATGTATAGTTATTTAGAGCCCAAGTCTAATTTTAGGCCAACTGTGTCACATATGAAACCAGACAGAACTTTTTTGTTTTGAATGTGTGTCTTGAGTGGGTCGAGGCTCTGGGAGAGTGATGACCTGTCACCCCAAAGAGGAGGGGGAAAAACATGGCATTTCGCATTTTACCATGAAAAAAACAATGTTTGATCAAAGAAAGGATATGGGATGTTGTAAGTGGAAATGTTGTGGGCCTTGGCTTGTCATCAGGAAAAATACCAAATGAGTCGGGTCAAAGCCGTGCACAGACCAAGAAAAACAACACGTCACGTACTTTAGGTTATTTTGGATGCCCTATTAAAGGAATAGTTCACCCAGAAATTAAAATTCTGTCATCATTCACCCTTGTTCTGAACTCATTTGATTTTTTTCTACTGGGTGTGAAACACAAAAAGGGAATTTCTACAGAAAATAGTTTGTCTTTTTTTTTTAAGCACAATTTTGGTAGCTGAAGCAGACACAAAATATTATTTAAAAAAATGCACAATTTAACCTTTCAAAAGTTTCCAAGCATCCTATCTGGGTCCAATTAGAACTGTTATCCTAAAAGTTTTTCCTTCATCTCAGCTTCCAATAAATAGTAGAATTGTCTCGGACAGTTTATTAGTGACCAATACTATTAAAATATGTGTTACTTTTAGGAACAACTTTGGGCTAATAAGTTCATCCACACTAGCACCTATAGTGACTAATGTATCTTTTTTACCATCGCGTTCTGATTCTGTTTTTTTGTGACTGGTCTTCTAAAGGCCTCAATACCATTAGGGACTTGTAAAGTCTGTTTTTGTCATTTTCAGATTTGTCTGAAAAGTTTAATCTTCCCAAAACTCACCTTTTTTTTTTTTTTGCTTCTTTTAGATAAGAAATTTTGTACGAAATCAGTTTACTCATTTTACTTAGCTTCCTCCTGATTCAAAAATGGGCACTATTCTTTCTTTTAACCCAAACAGAAAAGAGACAGTCTCTATTATCTATCGGTCAATAAATTATTTGAATTCTGATTCCTCTGAATTACCTAGGAATACCTGGGAACAAGAGTTGGGATCACCATCAGTGAAATAGAATGGAATTATATACTCAATTTGTGCACAGACATGCCAGATTAGCCAAAATATATCCGAATAAAAGTAATACTTGAAATAGGTGTGAATAATCTCCAGCAAATCACACACATATTTTAGTCTAAAATATTCGATACTTTTGAAAAAAACTTTTAACATATCAGCCACTCCAAACCCTCTAACAGCACTATTTGGAATTCCTTTTGGGCCAAATTTGCCCTCAACAACACAGAACGTTGTGATTTTTTCCACATTATTGACTTGGAGACTTATTCTCCTTAAGTGGAAACAGGCATCTCCACCTTCATATGACAGTGACAGATAGATAAAAGATTTTTTGTTTGTTTGTTTAAAGTTGGGAAAAATAGGTTTTCATTAGGAGAGACTTTAAAATCTTTTTACAAAACATGTAACTCTTTGTTGAATTTTATTGACACTATTGATCTTGAAGCAGTAGAGGAATAAAGTTTTTTATTTTTATTATTATTAATTTATTTATTTTATTGTTAGTTTTTTTGTTGTTTATTTATATTTATTTCATAAATTTTTAATTAGCATTTTAAAAATTAATTAGATTTTAATGACATTTAGCAAACAAAAGTAAAAAGGCAATAACAGTACAAATAGAAAAAAGCATATAACAGTAAAAAATTTATTAAAAGAATAAAAATAAATCACGCTATAAACCTCATATTGAGCATATAAACAGGACGGTACCGGAAGTTGAGGTTGACGGCATGGTGTATTAAGTAAAATATTGGCAATCATTCACTCCACAGTAACTGCCTCAAGTCTCAGAAATCTGTCATGCATAATTATTATTATTAAAAGAAAATGTTTACAAACTGTGGGAGTTTTATAACTATATTGTTTTTTTATGATCAATGATTCTTAGTAGAACCGTGAAGTAGAACAGTGTATTATTTATTTTTGTATCATATTGTATCTGCACAAAATGTTATTAAATACATTTGGCTAAAAATTTGTTATATTAATGAAATACTCAGTTCCAGTTTGTATTAGTTAACTAATACAAATTATTCAGAGAAAACCTGTCATCGAAGATGTTCTCTAAACCGAGTCATGACAACATTTGTGATAATAGTGCTGTAATTGATAAGGAGGACAGCAATATAATGCAATTATAACATATCTTTAAACAGAACAGTTTTGTTCGAATTTTTTTTAGCCTATTTCGATGTAATTTCAGAGGATACATATTGAAAATGATCTACTGACCAGTAGTTTAACAACATTTTCGCGGTCTTTCACTCTCTCACGCATTAATGTCGTGTAAAACAGTCATTCCTGCTGAAGTCAGGTGCCAAATGTCATTATTATGATGACTGGTACGGGATTAGGTCATTCTGCGTGACTTAACCCAGTAATTTCCCTCACTGCGGATGCCTGTGTAATAACATGCGTGGAAATAAAAACACAAACATCAGAGGATGCTCGCGCACGTGCGCGCTTCATCACCACCGTCTGAAATATTAGCGCGCGCGCACACTTTCCAAACAAACACAAATTCAGAACTATCCAAACACAGACGACGGGACGTTCATTCGCTGCCTGGAAAAAAACAGAAATGATGATGTTCCCGCCCAGAGTGTGAGGGAATGTTAAGGAAAGGCGCATTCAGAGTTTAGGATCGCTAACACGCAGGTGAAATATTTACAAAAACAACCTGACAGCACTTCGTTTTAACTTCAAAAACTTGGATATATATTTTAAAAAGGACTCTAAAGGGCTTTTATTTGAGAAAGCGGAGAAACGTCAAGGATAAATCATTTCAGAAGCCTGATCGTACTGTTGGAAGTTTTTTTCCTCTACAAAAACCTTTAAGTTGTTTTGAATTATGTAGAAACCCAAGATGAGCATCTCGCAGGACAAATAATCGGTAAGCCTGTTTTATCACATCATAGTTAATGTGTTATAAAAAAAAAGCCTGTGGCCATTTATAAGCTGAAGAAAAATAAAACTATTTAGCCGTAATAAAACATTGATAATAATTTGGCATTGATTTGAATCATAATTTAGTTTACTTTCCATGGTAGGGACCATAAAGTTATAAGGATAGTTATAAACTATGGCATGTCGTTTATTTTAGTTACAATTCAATATGCTACTCAAAGATTTATGATTACATGGTCACAACAATGAACACATATTTACAAAAAGTCTAGTAGAGTATTTAGGTGGAAGTCATAACAGTTCAAAGTGCAGCGTGGGAATGTTGGTAAATTAACTTTTTGTTGTCTTCATTCTAGACGTTAACTTAAGATGAAGTTTAAATAAGTATTGTAGTAGTCACTGTAAGACAGATATATGTAGGCTATTATACAGTATTGTCATTTAGGTTATCTGATTGTGAACTTCATTATACCACCTCAGAACAAAACTCATGTTTTACTTCAGGTTCAGAAACCTAAAACTGCTAGCCAGTCCCCAGGCTCTTTATTTGGCTTGTTTGAGATCATTTGTTTAGGTTTTCATCATGTTTCCCTCTGCTTAGATAATCTTAAAATAAACGACTAGCAAACCTAAAGGTTTAAATGTTTTCTTCAGGCCAAAATTTCCAGAGAGACTATGACATTTTATTTGTCTTTTTTTTGTAATTAGGTCCTCCATGAGTCATTATGTGTGAAGCAGTGGATCCCTTGTCCAACTTCACTGGAAGCTGCTAATCGACGCCATCTGCTGTTCAAAAGCGGACTTGGAGAGCGTGTGGAAAATGGATGACGAGCTTGAACCTGGAATGAATGATGTTATAGTTAGCCACTACAACCACTCAGGCAAGTGGGGAAGACCAAAAAGCACTGGTATGTGTAAGACGGCCTTCCTGATGTGCATCTGTGCTCTGATCGTGATTGAGAACATTACTGTTCTTCTGGCACTATGGCGCAACAAGCGCTTCCACAGCCGCATGTACTTTCTCATCGGCAATCTGGCACTTTCTGACTTGTTAGCTGGAGTGGCATATGTGGTCAACATCTTCACCTCCGGCCGTAATACTTTTTTCCTCAGCCCTGGCCAGTGGCTGCTGCGAGAGGGGAGTATGTTTGTGGCACTTAGCGCTTCGACTTTTAGCTTGCTTGCTATTGGGATTGAGCGCCACATGACGATGGTTCGTTTGCGGCCTTGTGAGACCGCAGGAAGGGGAAGGTTACTAGCTCTCCTGGGAGCCTGCTGGGCAGTTTCAGTTCTCTTGAGTGCCTTGCCAAGCCTCGGTTGGAACTGTTTGGACCGAGTCCACACCTGCTCCACTGTCCTACCACTGTACGACAAAAGCTACATAGCTTTCTGCATCAGTGTCTTCACAGCCCTCCTAGCAGCAATTGTAGTCCTCTATGTGCGCATCTACCAACTTGTGACATCTAGTGGGCGAAGAGTAAGTTCTCGTCCATCAGATCGGTCGCTCGCTCTTCTGCGCACAGTAGTGATAGTACTAGGGGTTTTTGTGGCATGCTGGGCTCCTCTTTTTTCACTACTGCTGCTTGATGTGGGATGCAGTCCAGAGCAGTGCCCGATTCTCTACAAGGTGGACTGGTTCATCGCTCTGGCTGTGCTCAACTCTGCTCTCAACCCACTGATCTACACGTTTTCCAGCAGAGAAATGCGAACTGCTTTCCTCCGTGTGCTGTGCTGTTGTCAAACCTCACTGGACTCTATGCCAACAGTGGCAGGGACGGCACTTCCGGGAATAGTCATACATACCGCAGAGAACAGCAAATCTAGCATGGCTGGAGCAGGTAGTGGTGCAGCCAAGTCATCATTAATGCAAAGTAAAGTTCCCACTCCGTCAAACTCCCACCATCAGGATCCTTCACAAACGGCTGTCACACACTCCTCAGGCCCAGGTAACCTGCTATCTGCGGTGCTGGTTAAAGCTGGGGCTCTTCCCGCTTTGGGGAAGTTCTGAACTACGACACTACCGGAATCAGCTCAAAAGAGCAGGGATTTAGTTAGTCCTAAGACGTTTGGCGATGGTTCCTCTGTAATCATGAGCTAGTCTTCAGTTCCTTAAGGATTACAAAGCTTTTCTACAAATGAGGTTTCAAAAGGACAACAGACTTGACTGAACAAATGCTGACCAAAGGATATAGAAACTGAATTAACGTCTACGTGTATTAATATTTATGAGCATGTGCAATGAGCACCTAACAGAGCCACTACAGAATGTAATCATTTGAAAAGCTTAGGTGTGCAATCTTTTTGGTATTAAAGTAAACCAATTTGCAAAACGGTATATTAGCTTTTCATGAAGATGAAAATGCCTTAACAGTATTATCTGCATTATTTTAGTACTTCGTGTGTATGACTGACCTAACATATTCTCACTAGACAAAAACATTTGGAATAGTTTGCTGTTACACAAGCTAGCTGTAATACTCCTATCACATAACAAACTGAGAGTTTTTTAGACTGTGGATCAGGGGTGTCAAAACTCGGTCCTGCAGATTTTAGCTCCAACACATCTGCTAGGATGTTTCCAGAAAGCCTGAAAAGAGCTTGATTAGTTAGCCCAGGTGTTTCTGATTGGGGTTGGAGCTAAACTTTGCAGCACACCGGCCCTCCAGCACTGAGTTTTGCCACCCCTGCTGTGGATGTTTACGGATAATATTCTGTGGAGCAGTTTACAAGCCAGAATGTAGAACGTGGTGGTTTTGTTGTGAATGTGTTGACATTTTGCTTTTGTATCTTACATAATACTGTCATAAGATTTAAAGTGTGGGTTTAATATGTCAGACAGTGTGAAGGACTTGTGTTGAGACTGCCTTGTTTGTGTTACTTTTATTTGGATTAAACCACTAGAGGGAGCTGTAGTATCACATTGAAACACACTGCGAATGTGAGGGGAATGCACAAGAGTATTCTGAGCACTATAATTTACAGTCGCTTGGTAGATGCATCATGGTAGCATAATAAATGGGTTTGCTTGTGAAAAATCATGATAAATGGCACCAATTTTTGAGCTCTACAGCAGTAAATACCACAGCTGTGCGTAATTGTGCTAGTTTGGGATATTATGGACAGCTCTCTTAAAGGGATTCTGCAGGTTCAATGCAAGTTATGCTATTGTGGTGTAATGTTGACTGTGTGGAAAAACTGCACACCTTTTCTGAAAGTAACACAAACATTAACACTATGAATGCTTTAACAACATAAGTTGAGAGAATGTATCATATAAAATACATGTTTATGAAATTATACACGTTGCTGCATAGTCATACTTGATTAATGAGATAAATGGGAGAGACTGCTTAGTCACATAGGTTTTTGCGTGTAGGGGGTTGGTTCAATGTGAATTTCCTGCCAACACACCCATTATTTCCCGGAGTCTCACATATTTCAGACCCATCTTCAGTCCTGCCACCCTCCCATTTTGTTATTTGTCCCAGAAAACTCCCATAGGACCCCCACCCCAGGTCCTCAGCTATTTGGTACAGTCTGTAACACCCCTGGGTAAGAATGGGACAATAACCGGTTTCAAGGTATACTGCGGTATGGAAAAGTCGAGGTTTTAAAACTGGCAAAAATTTCTGTTATACAGTTCCTACGATTTGTTTTGGCACCCTATCGGTACCACACCTATTTTATTTTGCTTTTAAGGCAACAGTACAGAAAAAACACAGGTACTCTAACATCGAAAGCCACTGGTACAAAATATTTTAAATGTTTTTTTAATATACAATATTTTGTGTTCAATGGGGGATTTTTTTTTACCCAGACATTTAAAAATAACCTATTTTTAGCAGTAATCACAATACCGTGATACTGTGAAATTTTTGTGCAAGGTTATCATACCGTCAAATCTTATACCGGCCCATGCCTACCCCAGGGTTGCCAATTTTGGTATAGTATCCGATCACAGCAGCCATCCGAAACCCGTTCCATAGTAGTTACTAACACCACAGTAAAGTTACTAACCAGGTTCTCAGCTGTTTTATTCAGACACCTCACCTCCGATTCTCCCCCGCCCTCCTCCCGGATTTTCAGAGACAAATGTTGGCAGGTATGGTTACTGTTTACGTTGACAGTATTGTGAGAGCAAGTGACATTTTGTAGAAGAAAGGTTTTCATAGCGTTTGACAAGTGTGACATTTCAAGCAATTTACCATCCTAAGCTGCAGACACAAATTAAGCTGCAGACATTCTTCATAACAGTGAACTTTGCAGTCAGGTTGAGAGAGAAAATGTAATGTTATTCTCATTTATGAGGCCACAAAACTAATTCAAAATGTGTATCTTTCATCCAAAATGGCTGAAATTACCTAAAGTTGTTCAGTATTGCACAATCCCTTTGTGAAGAGATTTCACACAAAATGATTGAAGCACCGTCAAGAATGAACATCAACAAACAACGACAGCCAAGTGATTCTACAATGCTTAACCTTGAGCAAAAAAGACAACACACAGCGATAAGCCTTATAACAAAGCCTTTGAAGTAAGCACACGCCACATAGAGGACATTAATCCTTTAACATGAGGTATTACACACTCGCCACATACAATATGCCTCTGCACCTCACGTAATGAATGGCTCTTTGCCACAAAGGATCAAAGCGCAGACCACTGAGCCATTGTGGATGGCCACTATTGAGAATATTCATTTGTCCGTGTGCTTGTCAGAACTGAAGGGAGTCTCTGTGGCTGAATACATCAGACTGGCACATTGCTTGGCCCAGCACTTGGTGTGAACAATGCCTCCATCTGGACCAACGACTCAGGATGAGCCAATGCAGGAGCACTCAATTGATTTTCTCCCATTCTGGGACCAGAGGTCACTTTTAACAAGCTTTCAAGGGTTGACTGAGGTAGAAGGTGTTTGTGTATACGTGTGTTGCTTAGGTAATGTGCTAGGATCAAGTTCTTGAAGATATAATGGTGTTGTCGGTGCATTTCTGGTCAAAGTTTGGAATTGGATCGCCCCATTAGCCCACGATCAGGCTTAATAAGAGAGATCAGGTTTGGCGTAGAACACTCATCATTATCTAAAATCTTGGACTTAAAGGGGAATTTCTTTCCAAATCTTTATGCCTCAGTTTATTTGGAAAGCACAAATGGAGATTGATGTTGGTGGTCAAACCAATGTAAGTCAAAAATGGTCCATAACAACAGTGAATCCCTGTCAGAGTATCACATTTTGTGCAAAGCCCATACAGGTTTGGAACAACATGAGAATGAGAACGTTTAGCATGCCAACTGTTGGTATCATTTGCTAGCACTTATTAGTGCAAGTCAGGATCCAACACCCTTGCCTCCAAATACCAAATACTGATCCAAATTGGATATAAAACCGAGGATAAGATGCTTCAATAACAACAGACTTTGGCGATCTGTTGTGTGCCATGAGCCCAGTCAAATTATTTGCCAGACGTGTGCCAATGAAGGGGTGCCCAAATGATTTGATAGTTGAAGTTAGTTATTTTATAGTGGAATACTAAAATGTATCCTTGTTTTTAACTTTCAGAACTAATGCAAGAACCCTAACTTGTCTACACTTCTACCCTTAAAGAGTGAATATTGGCACAATACAAGGTTAGGTAAAAAGGTGTACCCTAAGATATAGCCCAGGGCAAGCAAAAGCAGGATTGTCCATTCCTGATTAATGACTTTCATAATTACTTATTTGTTTGTTTGACATGAACCTTACAATTATGTTCGACAACTAAATGCATTTGTTTAAGTGTTTTAGCAGACTTGCTAATTCTCAACACCTGTCCACGGGAGGCTTGACAAAATGAAAATATAATAAATACAAATACACAAAATTATAATTCTTTAAATAAAATTACTGAAGGCAAAAGCAAAGGCAGCAAGATCAAACAAACTAATAGTAAACTATTTGTGCAAACACTGCTGTTTTGTTTTTAAGTACACTACTAAAATTAATCTTACTTTCTAATTTTAGGCTAACAGGTAAATCATTCCAAAATTTGTCTCCCTTAAAAGAGCAAACAGATTGACCAAATGAGGTCTTACACTTTGGCACTAGACAGTAACCATTAGCGGTTGCTCGTGTGACTCTTTGAGAGGTTTGATGCCTACTGATTAGATCTAAACAGCATTGATACATGATAATTTAAACATTTAAAAACCAATTTAAGATGATTAAATTTAATACAACTATCAAAACTAAAAAGGTTGGGTTTACATAAAACATCACAATGATGTCATTGCATAGGCTTTAAGCCCATAATTTTAACTGCTTGTTTATATGGAGTCAATAGGCTTTAATGTAGTTAAAGAAGCTTGTGACCATGATGTAATGCAATATGTCAAGTGAGAGAATATCATTGTGTGCATGTATAATTTTGCAATTTGATATGTTAAAAAATCTTCTAATTAAACGAAAACAGTTTAGACTTAAGCTTCTCATATATTTAACATGACTATCAAATTTAAATTAAGGTATAGAGTTATGGCAAAATACACAAATTCGTTCACTTCTTTAATACCTTTATTTTTAATCAGCACCTCAAATGTATCCCTTACAGGCCTATATAACTGGCAGTTACCCCCTGGGCAGCAATCTGGAAGATCCTTTAAGTACATTGTTAACAACATTGGGCCAAGAACTGACCCTTGAGGTGCACGCATATTTTCAGAACGCACAGATGACTTTATCTCATTGACCCTCACACATTGCTTACAGATTGCTTATGCAGAGTTTAGCTTCAAACCCAATTACATCAATCAAAATCAGCTAATCAAGGGTTTCAGCATCAAAGGAAACTTCCAGGTAAGCATGTTGTCACTAAACTCCGCAGGACCACAGTTCTCCAGAAAAGCTGAGTTGAAGCAACAACAATTTACAAACTATTCAACAGTGTATTTAGGCAATTTGCCACGAGTGAGATCCCAATGGCCCGTTTCCACTGAGTGGTACAGTATGGGTCGCTACAGGTCACCTTTATCAGGCTTGTGTTTTCACTGCTAAAAGGGTACCAACTGTAGTCTTTTGGTGGGCGTTGTGTACGACAGAAAGTTTCAGTCGACATCATTCTCACTCGAGGTAATGTCAAAGCAAAACTGTACGGGTTGTTCACATCACATGAGAAGCACTTCACAAAACAGATGCTTTATACACATAAATACTTGTGTATAAATATTCATTACTAATCTTACAATAAACATGATTTGATTATAACTGCAGATAGATGATGCAAAATAGCCTACTGTAACGTCTGCGATTATATAAAATAAATAAATAAATGCAACATATATGAACACATTCAGACCCTTACAGTCTCAGATGTTTCCAATCACAGAAAAAACTACAAGCAGCATACATTTAGGCCTTATTTGAGTTCAAAAACAACATGCAACAAACACCCTACCGTCAGTGCAAACCTCTCATCTGCATCTTTAATCATCACCAGCACATGTAACCTCTTGTTAGAAATTAATAGTTAAACATGGCAGTTTGTTCATGTTTTAGGTTGCTGATCCAATCATTTGCTCCTTTTATTTGTCATTTGTCTCACGTTTGTCTGTTTCGGAGAGGATCGGATGTTAAAAGAACTTCATTAATTACACGCACGTTATTATTGTCAACTTAAGAAGTTCGTTATTTCAAATATAGATGCGCAGCGAACGCACGCAGACAGCCTTTAGACAGCCTTGTAAAAAAACAACGGGGTACAGGGTATTCTGCTCTTCTTGGCTTTGTGGCTGTTTATCAAGACGATCACAAGGTTTGTTTAAGCTTGGGTCAAACATGGCTCGTTATTATTTGCTGGTTCCTTTGTTTTCATTCTCTTGGCTTGTTGCACGAGTGAGTGACGCATCTCTGTAAACCAATAGCGTTCAGTTGTGCATCTAGCTCCGCCTTTTGGTACCCATTTGTTGTGCTAGGTACCCTTTGCAAAGGGTACCCAAAAAGTGGTTCGGTTCGCTTTTAGATACCTTTTGATAGTGGAAACAGCCATAAAACTGTACCATACTCAGTGGAAATGGGTCATTTGGCATACAGCTAAGGCCCAGCTCGATGTGATACAATTGTAGTTTGCCAAACTGCACAAACATGATCCACATCACACTGTAAGATCCCAGTTTTCATAATTTTAGACAATGGCAATAATGCCTGCCAAACACAGACTTGCAAGAAAACTCATCCAAAGGTTGACGTTACACGTATCCTGTATTCTAAAAATGATACCTCACAGCAAACATAAGCAATCTGTGGTGAAAATTTAGCTCAAAGCAGGCCTTGATGATAAAACCAGTTTTCCTTGTGGTGATTTAAAGTTCTTGAGCTGATGGTGCTGCAATTGGCTCAAGTCACACTGCAGGAAAGTGTCTAAATTCAAAGGGAAAATTTTATCGCAATGGCCAATAATCAGCTTTTGTTGAACATGTCAAACCAATGATCAAAATCCCCCGATTTTGGTGTAGGATCACAGAAATACTTTAGGATTTCCCCAATTTGTTTCAGACAACCAAATCGTGACTGAAATCACACAGTGTGAGCAGGGCTTTACTTAAGTAACCTCTGAAGTTTGCAAGAACCCTTGCCTCCTTGATTTTAGGGGCAAATCTGGAAGAGACGTACTGCATCTTGCCTAAGATATATTTGACAAAAATCATGGTTCAGGACCAGAAAAGTTAAACCAGGAGCCGTTACTTTAATCACATCGTATGAACACTCTAATAACTATCCTGAAACTTGGGCTTTTGTGGATCACCTAACTTTATCCTCTGAGCTAGAACTGAGGATACATTGAGTCCTTCCCCAGATCCCTGTCTTTTTCAGTCAATTACAATAGCCTTCAGCTGCAGCCATATGCAAACTGCATCTGACTGGGCTTTAGGAGATAAGCTCTCCGGGATGAAGTCTTTATTACGGCCAGCTGCCCATAAGGGTGGGTGAGGGTTCAAAGGTCAGATGTCAGTAAATTCACAGATGGTCCAAGTTGCCAGTCCTCACAGTAATGAAATCCACATGACACCTTATTCAAGCACCAGTAATGTGATAAGGATAGTCTACATGAACACTGTTGATTTTTTTTTCCACCCTTTGGTGCACATCTGGGCCCCCTTTTCAGTGCTCTGCTTTTGTCTGAGCTTGCGGCTGAGAAATGCCTCTCTTTGTAAGGCCTAATTATTCCATGACTAGTAAGAGCCTAATTACTAGAAGAATTAGCACAGCGTGTATTGTGAAGGAGACGTCATAGGGCTTTTGAGGTATTGACACGGTAGATGAGCCCCCCCCTTTCAGCTGTTTAAAATTTGACCGATCTCTGGTTACAGTCTAGCAGACACACCTGTCGAAACGGCTTTCCCTCCGAGAGTGAGTGTGCGCCTGTTTGTGGAATGTCTGAGGGAGATTAATGTGTCTGTCTCAGACAATGTGATACGGGGCGCTCGAGACACACATGTGGACATGCCTGGATGTGTGTCAGAGCAGCTGGGAACAATCTGTACCAGTAGCCTATGCAGAAGCTTTTGGATGCCATCCGCTTTAGGATACCAAGTTTTGGGCTTGGTCCTGATTGGTGCAGTTTGAGTGTGAAATTCCTGGCTCCACTCGGACCACAGGTGTCTTTTCAGTGAGCGCATCTGATGGATGATCATCTGCTGCCAAATACGCACACTAGTGAGGGATATCTTATATTGTGATAGACATCTCAAAGCACGTAAATGTTTCTGCTTTAAAGAAATGTGCTTGGAAATAACCCCTAATTTCTGGCTGATTTCATCTCACAGTCTTCCTTACTGAAGTTGGAGGGACGAGGACTGATCTGAACCACCTTCTCTGCCCGTCACACCAGTAATCATTCTTCGCCATTTCATTTGGCAGTGTAATGAAAGCAATCCCCGAATGCTTCGCTTCGGCAGAACAGAGATAATGAGGAAGCGCACACACACGAACACACAAACGCCATCTCTTGATTTAGGAAGACGGTCTTCTATTGGGTTGCAATGGGAAAAGCATAATGTTCACACTCTTGCTTAACATTCAATCTTTGCTATCTTTTGGTGCATGGCATGTGTTCCCAGGATAAAACATGTAGTAACCATTAGCATATCTTTCTGTCAATCTCAACACCATCTTCTCTGTCTCTTGATAATAGACAACGTGAAGCTATTAACGTAATATGCATGGAAAGCTACAGCAATTAAACTGATTACTGGTGCTTGATACAGTATCAATATGGCTAACTACAGTCCAAGGATTTGCGGGATTTACTCTCCGCTGCTAATCGTTTTTAAGTGGTCTGATTTTTGATTGTCTGAAAGATAAAAAGAAGATTGCCTGGAAAAAAAAAAACACTGAAAAAGTGTCTTGAGATATATTTAGGGTGCTTTCACATTAGCACTATTGGGCCACACACAGGTTCATTTGACGTCAGAATAGGGCTGCAAGATTCTGGCTAAAATGAAAATCACAATTTTTTCGGCTTAAAATCAAGATCATGATTTTCTTCTGGTTCGGTAGATGTAAAATAAAGGTTAATATGAGTAGGCTATTATTATTGTTATTTCTCAAACATATGGTAAAAAAACAACAATATTAGGCCTGCATTATGTTCAATGTTATATAAGCTAGAGTAGTTATACTGACCTGGTAAACATTTGTTATAAAAACATATTAAATGCTCGTCGTAAACTCAAAATACGAAATGATCATTTAAATGCCGTGTGAGCCAGTTTCACTTCACTTCCGTGTGCGGCTCGTGGCTGCCGTCACTGTGAGAAAAAACACATGCAAATCATACTTCCCACGCAGCTCTCAAACGATCGCTCTGTGCAACAAACTGAACATTATTTACAACTTTATTAGATGTTTTTCACAGCCTATGCAGGATCAGTTTAATAAAGTAGGCATCATTGTCAGGCACGCGCGCGTGCGTCCTTTCGGTAGTAAACAAACAGTGCGTCAGCTAATGTGTGGCCACGAATACATCATTTCATTTTGGGTGAATTATACCTATTAAATACAGTATGTGACACTTTTGAAGCCATTTAGAGGCATCCATTTTGCTGTGAAGACATGAGCGACCACCTTTATGTGAAAATATAATTGGCTCAATTGTAGAAAAGCAGAATTAAGATTGTGTGTAAGGTCAAATCGAGATGGCAGTCTTTTTTCTGATTAATCGTGTAGCCCTTCGTCAGAGTATGGTATGTTTAGCTAGTGTGAACGCTGTGTTTTGAATCCCGGTGCGCACCCGTGAATCGTACCCGAGTCTAGCCGAAAGAGGTGGTCTGGGGTACAGTTTGTGCGTACTCTAGTACGATTCACTTCTGATATGAATGCAATCGTACCAAATTACAGAAGTGAACCGCCAACTGTACAATAGCTTTTAGTTTTTATAACGTTCATTCGTGTCTGTATGTCTGTACCACCTACCTTGGTGACAAGTGGAACTGACCCATTGAAAACAGTGATAATGTCTGCTCGTCTCCACTAAAAACAACTTCTGCAGGCATCGCATGATTTTCTGAACATTTGCAGCAGATAGACAAAAGAGCCTCTCTTTTTTTTTTGAGTTTTAAACAAAACCAAAATATTCAGTAAAAGCAGAACGACCGTGATATGCATACGTCTCTATTTTGGTGCTTTGCTTTCGAGGTTGTCACCTACAAACAGCTGTGCACAAAACAGCAGCTTGATGATGAGGCATTCGGACCAAGTGTAAAAGCACCCTTAGAGAGCAGTCCATTACGGAGACTATGTATTGACTAGGTACCAAGGAAAAAATCCCAAAACTATCTAAAACCATTTGGGCAAACCCAAAAACCTAGAACTCGCTCGTCTACCACCAACAACACCGTAGCAACCAGATTTGATTTGCGTAAGAATATAAATATTCTTTCTCATTAGATAGTTTATTATACAACATGTAAATCAGTTTAAAACAGCAGCTAAAGAAACACATTTTCCGCATTTTACTTCATCTGTGACCTAACGTACCATTAAGAAGAACAACTCTGCATATGATCATAAGTCAACACTCACATCGGTCATTGATGAGTTGGTTTCAGCTACTGTCCTCAACATTAAAAGGTAAGGTCAAACAAAAACATAAGTATTAACATGATTTTCTGAGGAATACTGTCTTGAGTAACCCAAACAACATTCATGTGTGGTCTCAAGGGTCTCCGTAGAACCAAAAGGCTTTACAAATTTAAAAGAGAGGATAATAGTCATAAACCTTTGAGTGAAAATGTGTTTTACAGCAGCTATAAAAGAGAGGAGACCCGTCTGCTCATCCTAAGGGGCTGCTAATCGATCAACAAACATTAGCGACAGCTAATCTACCATCCCAATGGAGAACAACACAGGCAGATGACTGAAAACAAGCAACAGGTCTGGCTGCCACCAGTCTGGTCCGGTTCACAGAAAGGTCATTTGGTGAAATGGAAAAAGTGTTATTAACAAGAATGTGAAAAGCCATGTGAACAGATCAAACTGTAATTTGATCTGACATGTCCTTTCTAAAAGGTTCACATTCTCAGCCAGATGCCATTTTACAATCAAAAACAAGTAGGACCCAAAAGTAGATGCTGAATTTGTTGAATGTTTATCCAAGAATGACTTTCATCAATGGCAATGAGGACTGCAGTGCTCTTCACCAATCAGAGAGTTTGAACCAACACGGGGAAGAGCAGGGACAAGTGTTCGGCTCCTTTGATAGGGAGTTTGTGTGTGGTGTAATAGTGGATCACTTCAGGAATGGTCTCAAATGGAGGGCTGTTCTGGCCAAGGATATAGCGGCCGTCTTTGCACTGGCTGAACTTCATGTGCATGAAACCCTGGCAGCTCCTGAAAAAGAACATACAAAACAGCCATTAATCTTCAGGCATAAAGAGCAACAAAATAAGCCTGAGTATGCAACTGCCAACAAAAAAGACAATGAAGGAGAGAACCAAGCTATATTTGTAGATATCGCAGAGAATAAGGGATAGGCTCTTTTGGATAGGATATGCAGCACCCTAGCAACCACATAGAACTCCATAGCAACCACTTAGTATACCCTAGTCTCAAACCCAGACATCATGGCCAAGGACTGTTGGCTGATTGACTAAGGCATAAGGCACACAAAATGAAAAACATGTTAAATTCTACAGGATTTCTGAAAGATGTTTGTCATTCTTTAACAGCCTGTCTGGAATCAAAGCCAAACCTCCTGATGGAAGGAGAAAACAGTTGTGATTACAAATGACGATGTGTACTTTTCAAGGTCAACTAAAAGCTGGATCTTCAAAGGCCTGTTAAGTTCAAGGTAAATACTCTTGACGACTGATGAATGAATCCTTCATTTTTTGCACACCAGTCTGCTATTGTAGGTTGACCCTGAACAAGACAAATTATGATTGGCTGCATAACATGTCAGTCAAGTGGCTTCTTGGGCAGTCCTTGACTAATAAATAATGAAAAAAGGTCTAGACCTTCTGCCATCAGTCTGAAGGTCTTGCTTTTAGAGACTAAGGCCCAATCCCAATTCTATTTTTGTACCTCTTCCCCTTGACCCTTGAAACAGAGTGTGAAAGGGAAGGGCTTCAAAATGTACCCCTAAGAAATGGGACAACACTACAACACCTGCACACATCCTCATTGCATGTCATTGCAATTTCTTGCTTCATATGAGATCGATGATCCTGACTGTTGTAGTTATTCCAGTTGCGTTATTTTTTTAGTATTTATTCTCAGGAAATGACTAAAGGCAACAATATCACGTTATCATAACCATCTAATATGGCAATAAGATCATAACTGTACTGTGTATTTACACCACGGCCATATTTATCTAAACACATGAAAACAAAATTGTAGATGGTGTATTTTGTGAAATTTACAAACCCTTTGGTTTCGAGTGTGGTCCTGAAAAAGCCTGGCCCTTCCCCTTAAGCCTGGTTTATACTCGACGCATCCGGAAGTTTGCTTGAGTGTGTGCGGCGAATGTCACGTCATCTCTGTGGGTGCGTGCAACATGAGTTCAGCTAGCGGAGCGCATGATTTTTTTTTTTTATTCGAGCGAATAGTTAGCGTGGTGCTGCATTTGATTTGAGTTGAATAATGAACCACTTTGAAGAAATTTGGTCTAAAATAGGTACGACTGTATTGACGTCTTTATGATCCGTGACCATAGAAACAACCAGATGATCAATAATTCTTGGCTAAAAAATTGCAACAGCTGTGGAAAAGGAGGAAAGTTTTTGTTAAAATTTTGGAAAAACCTGAGGGATAAGTTTGTTAAAGCCAAAAGAGGAAATGGCAAAAACAGAGACCCATGTACACAATTACAGAACACGTTTTTCCACCAGTCATAGGTTTGACAATGATGTGTATATAAACAATTTAATAGTTAAAAAACTATAATTAAGAAACAAATTATTTATTTGATTACTGGAAAAGAATATTTGAACCTATCGGTTTACAATATACTGATGGCCTGTTTTTCTAGGCTTTATTGGTGATAATGGTTAGGAATGTTGGACCATTATTGCCTTTTTAGCATAAGCATAGGGCAGAAACTAGCCACACAGTAATGTATGAATTGTGGAGTGAGCTAAAAAAAAATATATATATATATATATATATATATATATATATATATATATATTTTAGTTAGTAAGTATATATATATTTTATTCTTGCCATAATGAAAAAATATTTGTATAGCAACTCATGTTCTGTTATTAATATTGTAATAATAAACTTTAATAGGTAAAACTGTCCAAGATATAAACAAAAGCAAGTGATCCATAAAAGTTTGATAAAAAAAAAATCTTGAACAGTTATAAAAATTCTTATAATCATTAAAATAATTTATAAAAATATTTAAAAATAATCAAAAATGACCCAATAAGAATATAAAAGCAACTTCAGCTCAATAAAGCAGGTTAGGCAGAATAGTGCTATTTACTGATGTTTTGTTGCGAAACTAAATATAAATCTACATTATTGATGCTGTAAAAGAACCTTATGAAACTGAAAATAATCACATCAATCTTTCACTGGGAGATTTCAGTGGCTGAACAACACGTCTGTGCATATAAGTCATTCATAACACAACACAATCTAACATATTTTAGTCAGGCTAAGCTTAGGTTTAAAACAGAACATTACCTGTCTAACAGTAATACTTCAGCCATGGTGTCGTCCTTCCTCCAGCGTGCTAAAGTAACTCCAATATTGATTCAGACTTTTAAAAGTTTCAATTCAACATTTGATTTCTCCTTGTCTGTCTCGTGACCGCACGGCGATTATGCAGACGGGCACGCGGTATGGCGTATCTGCGTGAACAGATGCGCAGAAGTCCGAATCTACATTTGCTGACAGACAGTCTGAGCTGCTTATTGGAATTATGGGAGATGTCGCTCCAACAATATTTATTTGGATGAACATTTTTTTAGTTTTATGCTTTACCCAGAATATAAAAATACATGTAAACACATTTAAATCATTTACTGTAATCATTACTATTGGACTGTGAAGAGACTTTCAAATAGCACAACAAAAAATGTTTCTGAAGACAATCACCTACTGCACCTTTAATGATATGGTGCAGTTCCAGAAACTTTCTAATTCTCTGTTCATCCGTCTGACTTTACAGTCAGTTTTCTCACCTAACAACCACACAGAAAACCCTTGCAAACCCAGAGAACAACGTTTCTTCAATATAGTCTTGGAGACCCACCTATCAGAATGTTTTATGCGTTTCCCTGATTTAAAACAGATATTTTATCAAAAGCAAAAATTACATAAGCCTGTAAAAACCAAAATATGTCAAAAAATCAAAAAGTGATTTATCATACACAATGTATATACCTGTAGCACCATTAGGCACTACAGCATCACCAAACCATAGTACTTGCAAACTAAACACTGATATTTTCCAATTATGCAACTTGAAAGCTTTAATTTAACATGATCCCTAGGTGGAGTCCTGT
This sequence comes from Danio rerio, assembly GCF_052040795.2. NCBI lineage: Eukaryota > Metazoa > Chordata > Actinopteri > Cypriniformes > Danionidae > Danio > Danio rerio. The sequence goes on along the minus strand of NC_141042.1, from coordinate 22,074,932 downwards.
ATTCGAGTCATGATTAACCATGATAAGGAGGACATCTAATGGTTAAAAGAATATCATAAGTTAAATGTGGCCTTCTGTAAACATTTTTCTCAACTTCCCCTTTAAGACAGCTCAGTCCAAACTGCTGGATTTCTATGTATGGGAACAGGAAGTAATTGCTTAGTTTTAAGCTGTCATTTTATCGTACAGTACAGTTCACCTTAAGTATTAATGAAACAAGGACGCCCTTTTCAAAATCAAGCAACCTCTGAAGCAGCGCATTAAAATTCAAGACTTAACGTGTTCACAGAGTGTGTCATCTCCAGAAAGGTATTATCTACCAGGTATGTGACAAACAATGTCACTTATAGAAGGTTCTGGGCTCAAAATAAAGCCTGTGAATCTTAATGGAGGCTCGTTCTAAGCTCTCGGCGTTGAGCCGGAGTCACTTTGATTTAGATCAGACCTCTGAGGCGGTTGGCATCCCCCATTATGACATCAGACAGCCCCGTTCATTCATTCCCACAGCTGTCAAACAAATGCAGTCTGAATGGGGCTTGTTCAAATCTGATTTGTTGCTGAACATGTTCAGGAGTGTTTCTGCATGTGACTTATAAAGTTTGCTCTTGCAAAATAAGGCGTGAATGATTATTACTGAGTGTCATCAGGTGTGCGAAAGAACACATGGAATTCACCAGCAACTAAACAGAACTCCCTAACAAACACCGATAACTCCCAGGCAATTTATTGGAAGTCTTTAGCAATTACCCAGAACTTGTTAACGACTTATAAAAAAAAGAAAAAAAGAAAAAAAAAACACCCAAACTCTCAATTCACTAATCAAAACACCCTAAAATTCCACTTATATTCACTTATATTATATACCTCCTTGACCACAACTTAAATGTAATCACAACCAATCAGAACACCTGGAACTCTCTTACTCACCATCTGTAACTAATAACAACCAATCAGAACAACCTCTCAAACCACCACCTGTACCTAATCCGCTTGTTAAGTCATGGTGATCAGTGATGTATCGGAATACTAGCTGCATCTAAAATGGCACACTATACACTCATGCACGATGTATTTACACACTCAACAGCATAGTACATGTATGTAGTGTCGTCCCAAATGGAACATTAAAGTTTTTTTACTAAGCGGAAATTCAAACCCTTTCCCTGATGACGTTTGACGGTCTCCAAATCAGTAAAATAAATGACCAAACTATCAAATAATCCAGCCACGAGTATAACCGCATTTACCATCGGCAGGCGCTGTAATCCCTCTCGTAGGAGAATTTTGCTTTCACCATCCAAAATAAATTAAGTTACTCAACATGTGCGCCTGATAGCTCCGCCCCTTTCGCTATGTGAACAAACCTGCGGTCGTTGAGTGCGTGAAGTGTCCATCATTACACACTTCATTTTACCGGCTGAATGAGTGCATCATCCGGGTAATTAAAGTGCACTTATTATTCTTCAGTTTTCAGTGTGAACGCACTACACTACTTGCACTATTTATACAACAAAATGGCATAGAATAGTGCATAAGTATGCGTTTTGGGACGCAGCTACTGTTTCCGGGTCCGCGCCGCTACTCATTTGAATTGAGAAAATATTCGTTCATGACCATATCACTAAGAATATATCATATCACACATTAAAGTCAATTTTATATAAAATCATAGAGAACACATCATTCTGCACTTTCTGCATCACAGACATCAATATTTTATCAATTTATAAAAATAAAAAAAAGATCCCATTCTGTCCATCGGATATTAGGCATGGTTATATATATTGTGATCACAATTTTCGAAAGTATTGCATCGCTTTATAAACGTTTAATATTACCATTTGAAGACTCTCCCCATATAGTTTGATAGAGCGATTGGGCCTGGAAGCCGATTCGCGTGATGTCACGCTTAACAAGTGGATAACCTTTAAGAACACCCAGAACTTACAAACCATTACCCGTTACTAATAACAACCACTCAGAAAACCTGGAACTCCATAAACACAACCCGCCATAACTAATGACCATGCACAACACCTAGAACTCTCTATCCACCACCCATAACTAAAAACAACCACTAAGGATATCTGGAACTCCCTATACTCCATAAATTCCCTAATTCATCCACAAAACAAAACAATTACCCAGAACACCCTAGCAATACGTTTCATCATGTTGAGCATACAGTACTGTGCAGAGAGTTTGACTCGAGCGGAGGGTTGCAGGTTCAAGTAGTAGGTGCTGTGAGTAAATAATCAACACTCTCACCACTCTCAAAACCACAGCTAACGTAGGTCACTTGAGCAAGGCACAAAAACTGCTTTCAGATTCCGTAGGCACCGCAGCAATGGCTGCCAACTTCTCCAGGTGTGTGTTCATGGTGTGTGTGTGTGTGTGTTCACTTCTATGTGATGGGTTAAATGCAAAGCACAAATTTCACGTATGGACCACCATACTTGGCCGCAGGTCATGACTTTCCCATCACTTTCATTTTCCCTGCTTTACTCATAACTTATGAAATTCCAGTACTAAGCGTACAAAACACTGAGTGTGCTCAGGTCTGTACAATGATACTTAGAAATCCCTATTACCAACCGCAAGTTCCCATCAAACCATCCAGAACACCATGAACTTACCCAATATCCCCTAGCAACTGGAGTGCTTTTGCCCATGACTTATGAAATGTGTGTTTGCAATACAAGACAAGTGGGTGTACTCAGTGTCTGAAATGTGAGATTTGTGTGTAGAACTCCCTAGCAACTATCCAGAACTATCCTGAACATCCTAGCAACACTATTCATGTAGTTGAACATGTTCTGGAGTGTTTTTTACTACTACTTAAAAGTGTATGCTTGCAGTATATGGCGTGTGCGATTACTGAGTGCATTCAACTGTGTAAAAGGCCACCTAAAACTCCCTAGCAACCACCAAGAACACCCTAGCAACATGATTCATGTTGTTGAACACATTCTGGAGTGTTTTTGCCCAAAACTTATGAAGTGTGCTCTTGCAATATGAGGCGTACGTGATTACGGAGTGTGTTCAGGTGTGTGAAAGGCCTCCCGCTACTTCTGCGGATTTCTGCAGGTCATTCATATTCATTAAAGGCAGCAGGAGGAGCTTTGTGAACTGAAGAGCTGTTCACCTGGCTGATTACAGCTCGGGGAGAATAAAAGAGAAAGAAGAAAGAGGAGGGGAGCAGGGGGCTCTGGATCAAGACAGTAATTAGAGCTGCGAGATTTGACCAGATAAGCACTATCGCTCTAGCTGATAGCCTATCGAAAAGCACATCAGTGTGCAAATGAGGCAGGGCCGTTTTTGTCTGAAGAGGCTGGGGAGAAAATTAAATAAAAAATTGAGACAATAATCAGAACGATGAAAGCGTAAAACAATAGAAAAATCTAATAATTTGATATTTGAGATCAAATGGTGTATGAATAGGTAATTTAAGAAAAACGGGGAGCAGACAACGACTCCACATTTATGGAAATTTATTCATTCATTTCTTTTCTTTTCGGCTTAGTCCCTTTGTTAATCTGGGGTCGCCACAGCGGAATGAATCGCCAATTTATCCAGCACATGTTTTACGCAGCGCATGCCCTTCCAGCTGCAACCCATCACTGGGAAACATACACTCAATTACACACATAGACTACAGACAATTTAGCTTACCCAAATCACCTATTGTGTATGTCTGAACTTGTGGGGGAAACCAGAGCTCCTGGAGGAAACTCAAGCGAACACAGGAAGATTGTTGGAAATTATTTTTTACAAAAGAAATAAAACATCACTATAACCAAAATGTCAAATACCTTGATTTTCATTGACTAAAAAGATGAATTTCTACGATCATTTCCATGTAAAACTGTTGTATCCCTCCAGAATTTAGCGATTCTGCAATCGCTGAATTTAAAGGTGCTGTTTTTGACTCCTCTAAAGCATAAAAATACCATAATATGTTTGCATATATTTAAGAAACATGCTAAGTGATCATTCGTGTTTATCTGAAAAACAATGCTAAAGTCAGATATTCTGCTTTTAAAAAGTCTGTAACGTGCTGCATTGGCTGTCTTTGTTTTAGTTTTTTAATTCGCCCACTGCCAGTTTAGCCAATTATATTTCAGCACCCCAGGTTGCCTTCGTGGAAAACTGCGTATTTCATTCATTCATTCAGAACGGCTCTCAAAGCACTTATCCACGATCGAAATTCGACATCCGGTGGACAGTAGCGGATATCTGTAATAAGACGCAGATTTAGACGTCCACATGAGGTTATAAATTTAACGAACGTAAACATTGGGTAAACAGGTTACATTAAAACCCTGTGTCATAACAACAAGCTACGTGAGGTGATTTGCAGTAATTAGCAATTTGGCTGTTTGCACCAGACGAAATACAACAGAAATTTAAATACAGCCAATCAGAAGCACAGAATATGCACTTACTGCACTTCAACTAACATTATTAAATGTACATGCTCAATCACTATGTGTTGGTTTTGAGGCTCAGTTTTAAAGTTCAATTTAAAATGGTTTATTTTATTTTCAAGATCTGAGGTGAACTTATCTGCTGATGCTTTCAGTATATAAAATTAAATGTCATATAAAATGCCATTCAAACTCGCACTATTAGCATTGTCAGTTTTCTGTTGCAAGAAAATAGAAGGTGCAAGAAATAAAAGCCGTTTCTAATATATCAATTTCAGGTGTTAGAACAAAAACTCAGAAAATAGTCCTTCAATCTGATGCTGTTGCTTTATATAAAACACAGTTTAAATCAGTCGTCAGATTCATTGGTGCTCAGTATGGAAAACTAGCGTTTGTTCTGATCCAGGAATGCAATACCCACTGGTTGTCAAACTGACATACTGCATCTGTAACGCAAAATCAAGCAAATGGCACAAAATTGAGAAGCTTTACATTTTTTTAAGAGCAGCAGATTTCCAACATTGTTTAAATTTATTCCACGTCATCTGCATAGTTTTATATTAAATAATATTATATTGACATATAGAAAGTGCTTATTGAACTTGCAATAACTTGAGTTGTCAGACGCGGCACAACGCTGCACTTTTTTCTCCCTATAGGCCACTTATCATCGCCTATGTATCATTTGACAAAATTGCAATTTACCTTTATCCAAAGCCTGTTTTTGGTTTCAATATTTTTTTATAAGAAAATTTCACTGACATTTACTTGAAAATACACTTTTTGTAGACATAAACATAAAACTTGCATTCAAACAATTAAAGATTTGAAAAGTAAATAAAATAAAATAATAATTGAAAACAACAACAACAACAAAAAACAGTCATGAAAATAATAATTACTTAGTACTAATAAAAAAATAAAAATAAAAATAAATAAATAAATAAAAACACATTCCCCCGACCAACCACCCACCAGTGTTATCCAACAATAAACGTAGGTACTAAAGGCATAGTAAACATATTAATTACAAGTTTGTAAAAAGGAAATAAAAGGTGACCAAATTTTGCCAAAAGCAGAACCTTGTCTATTAAGGTATATTTGATTTTTTCCAGATGTAGTGTACCTGTTAACTCTGTCAGCCATAATTCTAGAGTTGGAACTTCTTTTTTTCTTCCAAAACAAAAGGATGAGTTTTTTGGCAGAGATCAACCCATATGAAACAAACTGTTGTTGTACCTGTGTAAGTCTCAAGAATTCTTCAGAAACTCCAAATATAATTAATATAGGATCTGGTTCAATCGGAAAGTCTAGTGTAGCTGAAAAAACTTGAAATATTTTGTTCCAGAAACTCTGTAATTTGGGACATATAACATAGAAATGAGACTCTAAGAATCTAAGACAGCCTGTTTGAATAAGGCTATGTTCGTTAATGTTTGCTAAAATTGTTAATTTAAAAAACATTTCTAATGCTATTGATGAAGAGTTTTGTTTATTAGTCATTCATGCATTAAATTTGACATGTAGGCTGCAAAATTAGTCATTTTAGTGATGTATAATTTTATGAATAAATACTTATTGATAAAATAAACAGTATTATTAGAATAGCATTTACAAATAAATAGTACTTTATATATTTTTGCTAATACTAATAAATTACATTTAACTATTCTGCAATTTCTTTGAAATGTTTACTTAGTGCTCCTGTATTATTCTTTATTCATATGCAGCCATGCATTCATAAACTACAAAATACAATTACTTTAAAATACCTAAAGGGTGGGGAAAAAAGTTAGTAACAATGAAGAACAAAAACAACTAAGATCCAGACAACTAGACACAAATGAAGCAAAACACAAGACGATTAGCTGGAATGGGGTAATAGGGAGAAGATTTGCTCACTTCATTTACCGGTAATGGAGAGAGCAGAGAAATGAAAAGAAAGGAGCGAGTCTTTACCTCAGCGAGAGTGAATAGTCCAGGCGACTGGTCTCGCTGTTTCGCACCAAATAACTGCACTCCTTACAGAGGGTCAACAGAGACTCGGCTTCCGAACGAGACAGAGAGCCATGATACCATCTGAAACAAAACAGGTGATGTCACACAACAACAACAAATGATGTCATGACCAGTGTGCAGAGTTTCTGCAGGCTTCATCAACAAATGTTATTTCTTAACTACATATTTTAATGTGTCAAAACAAGAAAACTCTAGTTGTATACACTTTTTTTCGACAATGTTTCTTTTTTTTAATAACAGTTCAACATTGTTAAAAGTATATTTATTATGAAGAAAAAACTACACGAATAATCAAACTATATTTGTTTGCTTTTGGTACATATTAATTGAGTATTACTCCAATTTAACCTAATGCGTTTCTGTTATAAAACCTTAAGTTTCATGTCTATTTATAAATATTATGTCAGCAAATATAAACAAATATAAACATAAAATTTAGATAGATTGTTGGTGATTGAATGGGTTTCGGTCCGATTGGGTAACATTACTTCGACAACTTTTAAAATTAAGACCTGCTAGAAATCATTTAAAACCTACAACACAATATTTCTGTAAATTTAAGACTTTTTAAGGCTTAAAATTTTATTTTTTAAATTTAATACATTTTAAGACCTTGCGGTGTCCCCTGAGAGTCAAATTAATGCAGATCCAGTATTTAGGCATTTTAATGCTCATTTTACATGCAAACAGTTCAGGAAATTAAAGCTAAATGATATCACTGATTTCCGTACAAATGCAAGCTTCAAAAGATTATGATTATATCATTTGTTTCCTGTTTACAAATGGTTGAATAAAGATGTAAATAGTGAAATTTCAATAAATTTTTATCTGTACAGTTCAGTCAGTTCAGTGTAAATTCAAACCATTAAAATACATGCTTTATTAACCTTTCAAAAATGTAACTAAATTAACCAATTAAAAATAATAAACAAATAGTATTATCAATTGTACAGCAACATAAAATGCTTTCTTATAATTACTATATAATCAAAGTTATTTAGATTATGATTCATTTAGTATAACTGATAAAAAAAAAACATAAAACATAATAATAAAAGCACAATTGATATTTAATATTTATATTTTAACTTCAATAATTAGCCAAAACTCTAGAAACCTCTAGATTAACTCAATTTGAACTAAATAATTTTTATTTTTTATTTATGTTTTTTATTTTCAGTCAGATATAAGTAAACTTCGCAAATAATTGAAAGAAATGGCATGTAGCACATTGAATAAAACATTAAATTTTAAAAACAAAAGCATCAATAATATTTATTACGCAAAAACGACACAAAAAAACAAACAAAAATGGCTTAATTATTCTAGTATTATTTACTCATCAAATAAATCCGCTTAATACATGGTAATATACATCAAAATAAAAAAGCAAAATATACCGCAAATCAAAACAAAAGCAGTCAATACACAGAAGCACAGTAACAAAACAACTTATTTAATTTCAACAGGCCACAAGGGCAAAAAGCAGTACTGAAAAGCAAAATGACTTGTGCAAGGATCAATACCACAAACATGTCTGACATGGCACCTGTAAATATTTAGCGAGTGAGCAGTGTGTGTGTCGTGTTCCTCATGAGACCTCAGCTGTCGTCTGAGGGTGATGTGTTTGGGGAATTTTGTTTTCTCAACAGCTGACAAATCTGCAGCAATATTTTGGACGCACTTGACTGCGCTTTCTAATGGCCTAACCATGCACACCATGCCATAAATCATATTCTCATACTCATAAAATAAAATAATAACACCCTAGGCAAGATGCGAGACGTCACATTGCGAGATCATCAAGATATTATATTGTCTAAGAGGTGCCATAGAATGAATAGAATGATACACCTAAGCATAGCTGAATAATAGGAGTTCAGTTCATGGAAAGACATACTGTGAGCCTCAAACTCTATTGTTTTCTCATTCTCATACCAATCCTGTGAGTGTAAAATTCTAGAACAATCCGAACAAAAAACTGACTCTGATGATCGACATAATATCATTGATACACATGCCCCAGGGCTGTGTTTGATTGGCTAAAACATTTCCTAGTGATGATTTTTTCCCCTTATCTTTAAGTATGTCTAAGATTTTATCAAGCATAATATTGTGAGACTCTTATTATGGATATGCATAAGTCTTATTTTAAAAAAGGATGGGCAGAGAGACTAAAAAGGGGCAGTTTTGTGAAGCAGACCACAGTGTTCACAGTGTGTCAGAATACAAAATGCACGTTATATGGATTGCAAATTTATTCAGCATCCCCCAAAGAGGCATATATTGAGGCATATATTCTGTTTAAATGTATCCTTTGTTAGTTTAATGTGTTGTGAAATTTGCTGTGTATGTTTGTAAAGAGGCAATAAACACATGTAAACTGCCGAGTATAAGGCCGCATTTATAATGCACTGTTCAAGTGACATAACTCAGATTTTTTTCTCCCATGTGGCACAGATCGGATATGGCTCATGTACATGTAATAGGGATGGGAAGATTAACCGATATATATCGATACGCGGTCATGCGCGTGCACGATGCGAGTGCATCGGTTGAGCAGCAGAGGATGAATGAAATTGTGGAAGCATATCGAGATGCATCGGTTTTTGCGAGATGCATCGATTTTTCCGAGATACAGCTTATATTTTTAATATAGAATGTATTTTTTATTTATTAACAAGTGTTGTCAACCTGTTTTTGGCGCATAATTTAATCGACCTACATAAAGTAAGCCTTAGCAACGGATTTGCGGATGTGCACACACTACAACTCAGTGTATCAGGTGTGCGGATGAAGCTAGTGGAGCCCCCTCAGAAAGCGCGAGAAGCAAAACAAACATTTTATTCCCCACTGAGTTTTAAATCTAAAGTATGGCAACATTATGGATTTAAGGATGGACGACATGACAGGACAGATGCAATTTGCAAAATGTGCCGCGCATCTGTAAAATACGCGGGCAGTACGACTAATCTGAAATCTCACTTGAAGCGGCGCCACAGTGTTGTTGTGAAAGCATCTTCCAGTGTTTCTGCATCCCCGGCTTTCGCACTGCTTCAACCAGCTCCAAAAGTGGTGAGAAAAGCATTGCAAGTTTTTTTTCCATGCGCAACAGTTCTGCTCGCTCTACGCCAATAACGAATGCTATTGCATTGTTCATCTGCAAAGATATTCAGCCTAGTGTCACGGAGAACGAAGGTTTTAAACACCTCCTCCTGTTAATTTTTATTTAATTATAATAATAATAATATTAATAATAATAATGATAAAAATAATTGGGTGTCACGGTGGCACAGTGGTTAGTTTGACCACCTCACAGCAAGAAGATTGCTGATTTGTTATATTTTTATTAGCCTGTTGTTTACAGTGACAGTGATGTTTCAAAGCAGCATAACACTGCTAGTTCACGACCTTAAGTTTTGAATAATCAGTGGCAAAATATATCTTTGTAAAACTTGTTTTCATAGTTGAAAAGTTAAATCACAATTCTTGTTGTGCAATGCTAAATTTATTTATGTTGAAAGAGTGCAAATATATACATTTTTTTTAATATATATTGCACTTATACATTCTGTTTATCTTGAAAATACTTAAATAATATGTGCTATAGGTTCTAAAATGGCCCTCTACTGTAAACTGAAAGTCTGGCTCTGAGAGAAGAGTCAGTTTGTAAAAAAAAGTCTTGGTTTTGCTTGGTTTATAAATAATCAAACTCATTCAATGGCACAGCATCCTCTTTCACATCATCTCATAAACTTGATCTAATTAGTTAGTGCTGAAATATCGCATCGTATCGTGATATGGGTGTGAATCGTATCGTGTTGCATCGCAATATGTCACAAATGTATCGCTAATATATCGGATCGTATTCTTTGTATCGAGATGCGTATCGGATCGGCATTATAGCTTAGATGCCCAACCCTAACATGTAAGCAGGAACAAGTCACATGGATTCCGATTTACTCAAATCAAATTCAGGCCTTGTTCATGTGGAAATTTATCCGATATGAATCGGATCTGTGTTCTCATGTCTGCAGTGTAAGCAGAAAGATCGGATTTTCACTTGTCAATGCGAGTCACGGGTCATTAAAAACTGTAGCAAATGAAAAGAATCATGCCATGGACATTACAACAAGATGCCTAAAGGGTTTAAAAAGCCTATATATCAAAAGAAGATAGACAAATGAGAACCTTTCTGTCATAAACTATAGTAAAACAGCTTGTCAAAAGCTGCAAACAGATTACATAGAGAATAGAGAAAAGAGCACTCTTTATCAGCTGTTAGTCAGCGCCCGCTCTTTTTTTCCTCCAGGTTATTGCGTCTTCGCCGTGTGCTTTGTAAATGCAGACGATCGGATATGAGTCGCTTTTAAAAGATGATTTAAGCAGGCCTTTTAAAAAAATCGGATACAGTCACAATACGAAATTGACCATCAAGATCTGCAGTGTAAATGAAGCCTATGGGTTTCATCCACGTTTATGCTCAGTGTCATATCACTTAGCTCTTATTGTGATTTATTTCTAGGGTGAAAGGATGCAGATAAATGTCATAAAACTCATCCATTTAGGCAGATGTTGGTATAAATTTTTGCCTGTGTTTTCATATATGTTAAAGCTTCAATATCAACTTTAATAAACCTTTGTTAGTCCCTTTTGTTAATTACAATTATAGTTGAATCTATATCTTATCCACAATACAACTGAAGAGAAAAACAGGTTACTCAGACAGCATGAAAAAAGCAGTTGTCTCCTCCTGTTTTAACTTATTTTTCGCTCCCACAACTGATAATTTTATTTGCTACCATTTAAATGCATATTATTCCGTTTCCGAACACAGTAGAGCAGTTTTGTGTTGCCAAATGCACCATTCTATGGTATTAACAGCACTTAACGAGGCACTGCTTGTAAGGAAGGTATGATTATCATTGATTTATGTTATTCTAGACGTTTATCAAAAACTACATATGAAAACAATAGTTTTCATGATAGATGATTTTGAATTACATAGTTTTGTTTATATCATACTATCTTTAAACCACTTTAGCTGAAATCAAGCATTCATCTTCTAGTATATTTAATGCTGCGGAAAGATTGAACATTTTTAGATTTAACTTTTATTCAATACTTTTGTTTTAGCCAGCAGCTAGCTCTCTGCAATTCTCACTGAAGCTAATCATTGTTGCGCCCAGTCAGTACCTGGATGGGAGACCATATGAGAGGCAGGTTGCAGCCGAAAGTGGTGTTAGTGAAACCAGCAGGGAGCGCTCAACCTGCGGATTGTGTCCTAACGCCTCAGTATAGTGAAGGGGACTCTATACTGCCCAGTGAACGCCATCTTTCGGATAAGATGTTAAACTGGCATCCTGGCCAAGGCCTACTGGCCTCTGTCAATCATGACCACCCAAACATCCCCATATCATAATTGGCTTCATCACTACACCAATCAGCTGGTGTGCGATCTGGCGCAATATGCCTGTCGTTACTTCATCCCGGTGGATGCTACACACTGGTGGTGGAAGAGGAGATTCCCCACAAAAATGTGTAAAGCGATTTGAGTGTCTAGAAAAGCGCAATATAAATGTAAGCAATTACTATAATTATTTATTTGACACAGGTTACTCAGTAAATTATCTGAGCTACGATTTTCTGGTGTCAAATCTGTTTATAGAGTAAAAGTGTTTAGCTTGCTGGACATTAAGCCAGTGAAGATAGCTCACTCACTCCTAACTAAACCTCTTCAGTAGAAGAAACTTAAAGCATCTACTCAAGCTGTTAAAATATATTTTGAAAAATGAATGACTATTATGAATGTGTGTATTTCAGTGTACATCACACAGCACGCTGTTTGTGTGTGTGGAGAGAAAAAGCAGGCACTGATCTGGGCTGTGAAGCGTCAGAGCAGTGCTCAGTTATATTCACAACCCTTCCAAATATGGTCAAAAGTGAGCTTTTCATTATAGGGATAATTTACTGTGTGTGTGTGTGTGTGTGTGTGTGTGTGTGTGTGTGTGTGTATATATATATATATATATATATATATATATATATATATATATATTAGGGATGTGCGGAGCAGCCGGTATTTGTATTTGTATTTGTTGAGGGGGGAAAAGTATTTGTATTTATATTTGTATTTGTATTCGAGTAAAATTCAAAATGGCGCAAAAATATATATTTTTTCTATTACACTTCTAATTTACGTTATAGTGAAAGTATTGTTTAATTATACCCATTATATAAATTATAGACATGCAATATTGGTTGTTGTTTTTGAACATGTGACAAGAAATGTCATTGAAAAGAAAATAACATAGAAGCCATTATCTCATCCATGGTTAAACCAACAACTAATAAAATACTATTGTGAATATTTTAAACCCCACCACCACCGTTCTTGCTGAAGGACACTGAATAGACAGAATAAAAACAAATAATATTTCAAAAAACTACTTCTTCTAAAAAGGACTTCTTTCCAATGCACAGAATTCCAAAAACTAAAATTAGCTAAATAAATCTAAATAAAACCCAGCCTGGGAGATCTGGCAGAACAAAAGTATTCTATATAATACTAAAAGATACAGCCCTGCTATTGTCATCTGCCTGCCACAAAACAGACACAAAGTTTTTTTTTTTTTTACTTTTTTATGTTTGAAACTGACTTACTGGGGCAGAATGTGGCTTTGTTGATGGTTTGGTGCTTGTGGAGGATTTAGCAGAACATAGCTGTGCTGATTGAGGGGATTGATGCTTGTGGGGGGTTCACAGACAGTATCAGGAGAGGATGCTTTTAGTGCATGTGATAATACATTACATAGAAGGTTGCGCGGTGGCACAGTGAGTAGCACTGTCGCCTCACAGCAAGAAGGTTGCTGGTTCGAGCCTCGACTGGGTTCTCCCCATGTTGGCGTGGGTTTCCTCCGGTTGCTCCGGTTTCCACCACAGTCTAAACACATGCAATATAGGTGAATTGGGTAAGCTAAATTGTCCCTATTGTATGTGTGTGAAAGAGAGTGTATGGATGTTTCCCAGTGCTGGGTAGCAGCTGGAAGGGCAGCCACTGCGTAAAACATATGCTGGATAAATTGGTGGTTCATTCCACCGTGGCAACCCCAGATTGATAAAGGGACTAAGCCGAAAAGGAAATGAATGATTATGCATAGAAGATGTTGACAGATGTTTAATATCTCTGCCTCTGCTGATTTCACTTTTGCACACATACAGTATCACTTTGTTATATCTGCAGCACCATTGACTGTAAAATGCTTCCACAAAGAACATGAATTTTTATTTTTTTTACTGGTGGAGGACCAAGAAATGGCTCAGCAGCAGTCTCACTCTTTTTCATGGTGCCCAAATGTATTTGAGGAGTTTCAAGTTAATAAAAAGTGATGGGAAGCTATGCTGAGGTTAACTAGCCTATAGCATATATCTTGCTGTCTGCAAAAGACAGTAATGTAGACGTACCATATAACTCCCATAAGTGCATACTATTCGACACAACTGCAAAAGCATCGCTTTAACCTTTATAAACGAACGTTAATGTTACTCTGTCAACAGTCTATTGTCTAAATTACCGCGCTAACAGAGCTAACGTTGCGTAAACAGAGCACCCGATTGCAAACTTCAAAAATGCAGCGTAATGGAAAATCCCGAACAAACTCCGCTACAAGTTTATAAACTGCATCTGGAACCCAATTAAGGTACAAAAATCTATTTAACAAAAATAGTGATGCAGAGAAGTATTTTTTTCGCTCAGCCGAGCCTTCTCTGTCTGCTGCTGTGGAGAAGCCTGTGCCAGAGATCTTTTACCTCCGCCCCGCCCTCCGACTGAGCGTCTCTCTCGCTCTCTCTCTCTCTCGCTCTCTCTCTCACTCACGCACTGTGGTCTCAGGAGGAAACGCAGTTTTTTGATATAATGCTTTTCTTGCTCCCGAATACAAATAATTTTTCAAGTATTTGTTCGAAATAAGTATTCGTAAAAACACGCTATTCGTGCCTTTCCGAATACCGTATTCGGGTTCGGCTCCACCCTTAATATATATATATATATATATATATATATATATATATATATATATATATATATATATATATATATATATATATATATATATATATATATATATATAAAATATAACATGAAACATTTTCTTTACAGTATTTGAACTTATCTAAGTTACATACCTATTACAGCAGGGTTTCTACAGGTTTCATCAAGTCAAATTTAAGACTTTTTAAAGACCATTATGAATTAAATTTCAGAATTACACAAGGCTAAAGGCTTAACGTTAAGGATTTTTTAATAGCCCAGTAAAAGCATTAAAAAAACATTAAAAACATATATTACAGTAAAGAAGACAATTTTGGTAAATAGAGTTAATAAACTTTTGATCAAACCTTTGGCGATGGAATGTTATGTGATTGAATGAGTGATAGTCCAATTGGTTAGCTTTACATGGACTTAGGAAAATAAGACCTGTTTAAATTGATTTGTTTGGACAGACATGTGTATAAGTATAGTGTATAGACCGTCATATTGGGGTGATATAAACACAGCCAGTCCTTTTTTTTTCAATTTAACAACATAAAAACAGTGGACCAATTAGAGCTGTTTTTAGATCGACCTCAACTTGACGTAGGAGTGCGGTCCCCCTGCCCACCAATATTGATTGACAGGCACGCGTCACCTAATCCTCAGTTTGTTGTTTCACATGCGCCATTTTCATCGTGTAAGTCAAAGAGATGTCACTAAAGGAACACTAGCTCTATTTTTAGATGCAAGGCTCATTGGGCTTAACACAAAATCAGCATTCACCCCATGATCGCCCTAAATGGAATTATTGTTTGTGACTTAGTTTGTTTGTAGGTAGCTTTGCAAACTAGTGTACTTTTCATTACGTCTACCTTAAGCTTCAGCCGATTGCATTACTTGAGGTCACAGACTCTAAGCGGGTCATCCGGTGCCTCAGTCAAAGTTAATTCAGTGTGTGCGGTTATTAGTCTCGGTGTACAAGCTCGGAACTTTAAACTAGCACACAGGTGGCTGTAAAACTGTACAAAGACACAAATGATTGTGTACTCTCTGCTTGGTCTGTGTCCGAGGCGTACATGTATGGCTGAATACTGATATCCTCATGCTGCTTCTCTCTGTCTGCCTGTTTGTTGCCAAAAACAGAGCGGGGGAGCTCTTGCCCCTGTCCCCTTGTTACGTTGGCTGTGAATTTGAAACTAATTTTCATGTGAAGCAACACACCCCTAAAACAGCGAGCTGTGTACACGACCCCAACATGACGCTTTTGAACACATTATAATAAAAACATCTGAACTGTGTGTTGAACTGAACCTAAACTGGCACACTCAGAAGAACCATAATATTAATATTAAATCATAAAAAAAGGGGTAAACTATGTGCCCTTTAAGATCTACAACACAATATTTGAGGGAATTTAAGAATTTTAAGGCCTAAAATTTAGTTTTTGAAGTTTAAGACATTTTAAGACTTTAAGAACCCGCGAATCCCCTGTACAATATTTAGATATTAGACAACAGTTTACCTTATAAAATCTATGCACTCTAGGGCACCTTTAAATGACAAAACACTCATGTTCTCCTTCCAAACCGGTATGACTTTTATATTGAATGTTTTGAACTTCATTCACTTTCACTATATGAACCAAAAAAGTTCCACAGAAGCAAGTAAATACAGGTTTGGAACTTCAGCAAATAACATTTCTTATGAAACAGCATTTTCTTAGCTTGTGTTCACGTTGAAAGCTCTAATAGTTTGTGGTAAGATGTTGGACGTACACTTGTTTCTCCAGGGGCAGGGAGGGATCCACTCTCTCCCCAATCATGGAATGAGGATCACTGGGCTTGCGGAGCTTCATGCTGCCTGTGGTCGGCGGAGCCCTGGAGCACCTCAGGCGTTCAGTGGGAGAACAGGAACGATCCCACTCGGCACCCTCAAACTGCACTGTGGGACACAGAGAGACGGAGGGGGAAAGAATTAGTTCGATGTAAAAGATCAGTAGAAAAGAGATTGAAATTTTGCCAGGTTATAATGCAAGTTTAAAAATGGTGGTTATGCAGAGCAGACGGAAACTCAACCAAGGCAAAGAGGAATAAAGTAAAAAAAACACAGTAAGATTGTAGGAAATTAAATTGGGATGTTTATAAAGGAAACATACAGAGTTCAGAGCCAAACAATATAATGTGAAAGACATCTGCTGATCCAAAGGGGAAGTGAAGTTTGGATCAAACAATCAATCCAAGAGTATAAACCAGGGATGCACAATTTATCGGTATATATCAGTGTTTAACGTTAGTCATTTAATTTGGATTATCATTACTACACACAATTTAAATTCAGTATCAAGTGTAAAAACCTAGTAGCATACAATTTTCCCAATTTTTTACCAATGTTACAAAATTTTTATTTAATATTATTTTGTTTATTAAAGGTATCGGTTATTAATTTATTCTCTATTTCACTCTCCTGCATTTAGATCATCACTGCTGACCCCAATTTGAACCTGCCATCAGGTGTGAAAACATTGTATAATTAACCAGCACCTTACTGATTATCGGCAGTGTAAGAATTATACACTGACAATTGGGATTTTTAGTAATGTTAGTTTGCGTAATACATGCTTCATGGAATCAAATGCATGTGTTTATTTAAATTACATTTAATTTATTCATAAAATGTATGTTTTCAATGTTTTGTGGTATTGGCTATTTAGTGTATTCTGACCTGATCAGCTATTTCGGCATACTTTGGGACAAACTATGCAAACAAGCCGTCCAATTTAAAGTTTTTAAACAATTTAAAGTTACTTTTAAGCGAAATATGTAAAAACACCTATTTTATGAAAAAAAAAATTGTTTTGTGAACTTCTTTTTCCGCAATTATGCATTCACAATGGTATAAACCATTATAGGAGTGGTCAAATGGATGTCTATTATTTTAATTATTAACATTATTATTTACAATATTAAATAATATTTATCTTATGTTATTTAGACGTCTTGTTTAGACGTCCTCCAGGGGGATCAAGTCTTAATTAGCTTAATTCGCACCCTGATTATCGGTATCAGTCATTTATATGTACATTCATTAATTGGTAGGAACTTAACTCCACATGCTCTTATATCATTTTATTTTTACATTTGGATTATTTTTGCCACACAATCTTTGAAAACGGTGATTTAAAATGTTTTAGCATCGTATCGGTTAGTGATATATCAAGTATACTAGTACTGCTAGGCATTTAATTCGACATGCTCATTTTATGGATTTGACATTATCTAATCATCTGATGCCCTCTTAAAAATATCTTCTATGTAATCATTAACAAATCTCAAACTGAATGTAAAGTTTAGACTTTTAATTTATTTAGAGAAATGATTCTAGAATTAATATCAGCCATTTGTTGGTTATTGCATATGAATTTAATATTTATAGATATAAATATTTATAGAATAATTATTTATAGATTTCTCATTAATTATTTTATATTTCTTTTTGTATTTTAGCTTAGGTGTTAGCATGTTTTTAACATTTGTACAATTTTCACTAACAGTAATATTAAGTTTTATTAATATTAGCAATTTTACATGAATATTAGGAACTTTTTTCTATGTAAAATGTTCATCTATTATTTATATTTAGTTAAATGGAGCTGTATAACAATTAATGAACACTTTTAAGATGCTATTACAATATATTCACAGCAAAGCTGGTGAAAGCTTGAACTGTAATTTGGGTGCATCCCCAGTAAAAGCAAGCCTGCAGGACAGAACTGACCTCATGCATTCATCACATGCTCCTGTGATGAGAGCAGCACTGAGTAGGAGTGTTTTAAATCAAATGGGAAGCAAACGGGAAGGTATTTTTTCGAGCAGTGCAGTGACTCAACAGCGAGCTCAACAGATGCGGGACACTGGAGCGGCAGAAACGGAGAGGACGGGTCAAAGTTCACCTTGCTCGCCACAGATGGGCTCCTCCTCCAGCTGCCCGACCGGAGGAGGCCATGGCAGCTCACTCAGATCTTTCATATCTACGCCGGCGAGGAGAAAGTGAATGATGAAAACAGCATAAGACGGCAGGAGACAGAGATAACAGAAGTAGAGAGACACAATCCAGCGACGTCAGCCTTCACGCATTACTTATGAGGCAGGAAATGCAATGTGAGAGCTGACTCGACATCTAATTAGCATTTCAATCTCATAAATCTCATTAGCAACACACATAAATATACATGCACTCAAATAGAGGTCATTGTGACACATTTAGTGTTGTCACGATTACCAGTGACAAAATAAACCCCTGTAAAATTTATGGCGGTTACTACTACAGGTTAAAATTTTCAATATCTTTAGAACCGTGATTGATTATCATGATTTTTTTGAAAACGATAAATCCTGTAACATTACAATAAGCTGTTGTGTAAAAAAAATTTATGTATAAACGGTTTTTAAATAAATATTTAAACATACAGTTACAGCATTTTGTCTATCTATCATTTAATGTATAAAATAATAATGCTGCACTTTATTGAGATTACTGGTCTGAAGCTGAAAGCTGACTTTACACAGTTAGAATCACAAATCAAACCACAATTCAGTCAGAAAATAAATAAATAAATAAAAATGGCAATTAGAGATTTTTGTCAAATCGTACAGCCCTTTTATAAAGCAGCGTTATATAAAACAAGATAAACCTGGATTCTTGTGAGGTTGATTTCTAAGTGCAGGTGTAGCAAACAATACCTTGAATAAGACAAACTAATGTTCCTACAACAACAACAACCTATGTACATGAAATAATACAAACAAAAGTGAACAAATCCAAAACGCACAGATCCTTGTTTAACCACAAAATTGCATAAAGCTGCTAATTTATTTGTTATTTGTTCATTTTTAGATAAAAAACTGCCTTTAGGGTGTGTCAGACAGTTATTCTTGAATATCATAAGCTCATTTTAACAAAATCACGTAAAAAATGATGAACAATTAGGGCTGCACAATATATCGTTTCAGCATCAATATCGCAATGTGCGCATCTGCAATAGTCGCATCGCAAGATCTGCAAAGTTCAGTCTGGATTACAATTGACCAGAAGCTAGAGAATTGTATTTAATAACGGGTCTTTTTTTCAATTTATACAAATGATGCAACAAAAACAAACAGATCAAAGATCCCCAACAACTTCACTGAGCAATAATTACAGCACAGTGCCATCCGTCACGCTTTTGGGTCCCCTTGAAACATTTCCATTGTGTGCTTTTCTTTTTTGTGTTGTGAGAAAATGTGGCGTGTTTTTGTAAATTGTTTGGATTGTGAGACAATGCAGAGTGTTTCATTTATTTGTTTGAGTTGTGTGAAAATGCAGCACATATGCCGTCAAACGGACGAGGATCTTTTCTTAATTTGCTGGTGTTTTTTGTAACTGCACAAGTTTTTTTTTTTTTTTTTAAATGTTAAGCTTTCTTTTTTTACACACCTACTCACAATATCTTGCTTGTAAACCAATCATGCTTGAACATTTGTGCCCAGATTTGAATGCTCTAAATATAGTTAAATAGCAATGCTTATATGTGGAAAAAATAAAACTAAATTAAATGGTTTTGTTGTTGCTGTTTTAACGCCAGAGTTTTCAGGGAAAACCAGCAGAATGGAGCGACCCGGGATTTCTGAAATCCCATTTAAAATATCTTTCATTTATTCTGTGAAAATGAGCTAAATTCTTTTTGTTTGGGAATGACATGAGGGCAGGTAAATGACGACAGAATTATTCATTATTCTATAATTTTTGGAAGAAACACACTTAAAAAAAAAAAACTTTTTAAAGTAAGTGGTTTCAAACTATTTATATGGGCTGAACTTAACCAAACAAATACAATTTTATCAGGTTTAACTTAATTTGTTTAAGTTTAGCTCAAATAAATGGTAAATGAATAAATGTATTGAATATTTTTTTCAGTGCATTTGACCAATGTTTTAATTAGTGTTTTAATTACCAGTTATTTTTTAATTGACAAAAAGTATTTAAAAAATTTGTTGTTTTGCAAAATAAACTCCTCATTTAACAATTTTTGTATTATTAAGCCATTTCTGAATTTTCATAGGATTTTTAAAAAATTCATGATGTGACATATTCGTTCCAAACATTCCATACTAGTCAACCCTAATCATCTCAATCACAACTCGCACAGAAATACGAGGCGTCTTGTAATGCATACAAGCACATCACACTCTTCAACAGGATTACAACATGAAGAATAGGCCGAAGGGGAGCAGGGTGACATCTTTATAAACAGACCACCACCCGACACCTCCACCCCCTTCATCGAACACGACGAGGTGATGTTTGGAGAAAGAAGCAGGCGGGCTCAAACGTCCCCCGCCGACTGCTGAATTATTGAAGACTGAATGTCACAGACTCTTTCGCCTCGCTCCCTGTGCATTATTGATGCCTGGCGCGGTACAATGGTCCCATCTGGAGAAGCAGAATCAGAGCCGCGGACCCGCTAATCCTCCTTCAAACCCAGCTAACACTGCGAATAATCCACATAATTCCACCAATAATTCTGCTGGTGCCACAAATGACCTAGTGTAAGTCTTAATGAAGCAGCTAAAGTCACCCATCAACCAGGAAAACTCAATTGCATGCCTCCTGACTTTAAATTATACACACATGGATATGGATATTAGCAAATATAGAAGAAGATTTAAGGAATAGCATTCAAAAATAAAAACTAAATAAATTAAACTTCATACTTTAAAATTTTACATAAAATTAACACAAAACAAAAACAAGAAATATACTATTAAGACAAGTTTGGTTGGGTTTAATTAATGTTTTTTTTGTAATTTATTACGTAGTTATAGCCCTTTAAATATTCTGTAAACTGAAAAAATAGCAAAAAATAAATAAAAATAGCAAAAAAATTTACATTCAAAATAAATTATATAACTAATATCCATAATATCCTATTATATGCAGAAATATGCTATTCAAAAAGAAGAAACATTTCCAAAAAAACACAAGTAAACATACTATATTTAATATATTTGTAATGTCAAATTTTACACAGATTTTAGTACTTAAATATTTTTTTTTACTTTCCAAAAACATAATAATATATTAGACACAAAAATGCTGTAATATTGGTAATATTAAATTTAATTACATATACACTGATAATATTAAACCATAATAATATGAAGCTAAATGTGTTCAAATGCAAAAGCCTCTAAAGTGCGTGCTGAAGTTGTCTTTTAGACTGAGCATTTCTCTCAGACTCGTGTTTAGGTTTGGTAATTTCACTTTTATTGTAATGAACAGGTTTTTATCATTTCCTTTAAAGTGAAATAACTGAACAAAATGTATAGGAGCCATAAAAAAGGCACATTTAAGAAGAACATTTTACTTGGAAGCTTTATAATCTAAACTCTTCAAATTTATATACATTAATGTATTTACTAACAATAAGTATGAATAATCTTATAAAACAGTTATTAATCCTAGTTCAACATTTATTAATGCAAAATTAAAAGTTTAACTTTTCGATCTCATTTAATAAACTGTAAGTGCCGTCTAAAATTCTCTTCTAAAATGATCATTTATCTCAAAATACTGTTCATGTCTAGTTATTTCCCTCTAAAAGCAATGCCAAGAACCTATTCTTGCCATAAAAGTGAAATTACTGAAACTACACGAAAGGAGCCTGAGAAAAATTGCTCATTTTAGAAGAACATTTCAGATAGCATTTAGAGATTTTTGCATCTGAACTCTTCTAATATTGTAATATATGTTTAACTAATTATTTGTTCATGTTTTTAAATGCATTATCTAGCATTAACTAATGGACTACTATTTAAAGTGTCACCAACATATGTAAACATATGCATACACACACCCATACATATACAGTCAAGCCCTAAATTATTCATACCCCAGGGTTAAGCTCTTAAACTGCACTTTAAGCTGAATACTAAATATTAAATACAATAAATATTATGTACTATCATCATGTCAAAGATAAAATAAATCAGTTATTAGAAATTAGTTATTAAAACTATAATGTTTAAAAATGTGTTCATCAAACAAAACTTGGGGGAAAAATATAAAATAATTCAAATTTAACAGGAGGGTATATATATATATATATATAATTTTTTCATTCTCCAGTCTATTCGGATCTACCCAAACAGAGAGCTCGCTCTCCAACTCTACAGGTGTCTAATCATCTTCTCCAATCGTCAACTGTATGCCTCTAATGCTCCAGACGAAGCATCCCATCATCAGTCCTGCGCTTCCAGCAGGCCTGTCAGACCCAGTCATAGTGACAAAGGGCAGCGCATCAGTGCCTGTTAGCCGTGGTCCAGCAAAAAACCCACAACCACTCGCCACAAAAGGTCATCTCTCGGCTACAATACATCACGCCGGGACAGATGGCCACTCCATTCCCTCATCATTACTATTAAAGCCCAAACCTACTGAGAAATGGCTAGAAATGTGCCGAGACGGCAAATTACTCGGTGCGAAACTCCATCTGGAGTCAGGAAAGGCTCATTTGTGCATCTCATAAAAAGAAACGATATCTGGATCACTGGAAAACTGTGATTAAGTCTCAATTTACACAATAGATGTTATTACCGAAGGTGCAAACAAACTCTTAATGCGCTTTCTGCTTTGGTAGCGCTTTATGTGCGTTGTAAAATCTCATCTGGAGGTTTTTTCTAGGGATCTGGATTCAATTAACGCGCTGGGGTGTCTTACATGCATAGGTTTTACTGCTAATAGTGACAATATAAATGTGGAAGATGCAGAAGAATAAATCACAGTGCTTTTCAAGCATTTTACAATGCACAATATATTTCTTGATATTTACAGTAAACATGTTGCTATAAGGCCTACTTTCAATATATGATCACAAAATGCACCAAATGTTTACTTATTATAATAGGGTATATGCCACGCTAGTGTTTTTCCCATACTGATAAACTTCCGGTGGCCTGTTATTGTGAACTTTTTTTCCATTTTATACAGTTTCTTTTACAGCATTGATGTTGTAATGTCATTAAAATACATTCAGTTAAATAAACTTTGGCATTCATTTAGTTGCTCAAGCGTAAAACGAGACAAAAAGCAGTTTACTCGCACGCGCCCGTCAAATTGGCAGGCTAGCTCAGAAGCTCCATTGAATATACTGGGGTAAAATAAATGCTTATATTAAAAAGACATGGCAGTACAATCTGAGACGCACTTTTTATCAGATATCACTTAGCTAGTGGAGATCGCTAATTTAAAAAAAAAAACAGACCTTAAAGCGCCGGTTTTTGCATTGGCATACAGTTCGCCGGAAGCGTTTAACCCAGGTTACTGGCATATTAAAAGTCCTATTATCATGCTTCGGCATATACCCTATTATATATATAGGTAGACATATAGATTGACTTCTAGTTGATCCTTTGGTATCACATTTATCACATTTTTGGTATAATTTATCAAAATAAAATATGATCATCCCTTGATTTTTAATGATTTCATTAGGACAGTAAGGTCTGACTTTGATTAGACAAAAGACTTTTCACTTAACAGAAATAATGTACAGTTTTGAATATAAAGTCATGCTGCAGTGGAGAAAGAATTCCTATTGTGTATGAGCTTGGAGAACTGCACCTATCCATCTCTGCAATTACTCAAATAACTTAAGCATTATTGCAGGACTCCCAGAGTCAAGATTCTTTAGATTCATCTTCCAATGCCTTATCCATCTTACCCCAGACATGCTCAATAATGTTAATCTCTGGTGACTAGGCTGGCCATACCTGCAACACCTTGACCTTCTATGCTTTCAGGAACTTTGATGTGGAGGCTGAAGTATGAGAAGGAGAGCTATCCTGCTGAAGAATTTCCCTTTAGCTGTGGTTTGTAATGTAATGGGCAGCACAATGTCTTGATACTTTAGGCTGTTGATGTTACCATCCACTCTGCAGATCTCTCTGTGTGATTTTTGTGAGAATCTTGGGTACATGCGGGTTCCAATAGGTCTTCTGCAGTATTTATGATAATTGGGATGCAGTTCAACAGATGATTCATCAGAAAACTCAACCTTCTGCCACTTTTCCAAATGATCAACTAGAAGTTATTATTATCTATTACCCTTACAACTGTGATTGTTGAAAATACTTTTATCAGGTCAGGGTTCAACCCTAAGGACATTTTCTATTGGCCCGACTGAACCAGCTGTTCAGATTTTTACTTGCCCTTCCAAAATTTTCACTGGCCCAACCAAACCAAATAAATAAATAGAAAATAGCTATTTTTAGCCACATATTTTAAATAATGTGTCAAAAATAATGTCTGTGAATCTACAATTTAAATATTTAATAAATGTTAATATATTTGGCAGTAAAAAACAGCAGTGTGGAAAATGTGCAGGTATTCTATTGTCAAACAAAAGGTGGCTGATTTAAAAGTGATAGAAAACTATGCAAAAAATCACTTCATTTTTTCATTGTTTTGTACCCATTTAAATATCTTTTTCCACAACGTTGGAAACAGAAGTTTTCTTTTAGAATCATAATTTAATGTTGCCGTCTTTTTACTGTACTGATTTTTACCAGGTTGTGGAAAAAAATGTACTTGCTGCTCACAACAACCAACCAGATAAAAGGAACCAAAAAGAAATATGGTGTTTACGACTTCACAGAAATCGTGGCATTCAAAGACTTTAAAGCACAAATTGTTTTTAGATTCTAAGACTGTATTTGCACACAATTGACAAATAGTCGCAGGCTAATTAAAATTTGATGACAAGGCAGCACTGGCCTGATCAGGCCAGTATCGATTCTCTCTACCGTCCCGAACATCTTTAACACTGGCCCTGGGCCATCAGGCAGTCCTTATTGTTGAGCCCTGCAGGTAGTTTATAATGTGTTTGACTTTGCGTGTATCTATAAGCCTAATTTGTCAGTTTTTATTCAGTATGGTTTTAGGCATTTATTAGTAAAATAATGTTATTTTTTTCTATATAATTCTGATAATATTTCTTCCAAATTCCAAATCAAACTATTGCCATTTAGAGCTTTTTTCCAGAAAATGACAGATTTAAATGTTTTTGTTGTTGTTGTGAAAAAAGAAATCAGGGTTATTCCACTAAATATTGAACTATTCTGAAGTTAAAACATTAGTATTATGTCTAAAACTTAATATACACGTCTCACCTATTTTTTATACCAAAATTGTATCTAAACTACAACATTTTCATTTAATTTTTTGAAACGAAATCAAGCCACTATGTGTAAAGTCAAAGAAATTGGATCAAATCTCTCCATAGCTAATCTATATTACTACTAAAAAATGTAAACAAACATTTAAACAACATCTAAAAAACTGACTAACATTTTCCTGCCACTAAACTCGTTGTTTAAATCTATTTTATATAGCTAGCTCTCAAACGTAGTGAAATATGAGATGCTTCGTAGAAATGCATATTTATATTTACCGCACAGGGACTGTAATATCGGCCATGGCGATAAATAAAGCTAATGCGCTATTTACCTCACTTACTGTTCTCGTAATTACCGGAAAACAGTACTAAGAAAATCCCATTTCTCTCCTTTCATTACATTCATCCTTTTCCGCTCCAGTGTCTGAGCTTTTTATCTTCCGTAAACCACTTACCGCCCTCTTTCCTCTCTCGCTTTCATTTTTCCTCTTAAGTGAGATGATATTCCCTATTCCATCCCCCCCGCATGTGTCTCTCTGTCTCTCCCTCCTGCCTCAATGTATTTGTGCAAGAGCGAATTACCAGGACATGCCTTTTCATTACTGTCACAAAGCGAAAAAGAGAGAAAGGGAGGGAAATAAATTGATAGAGGAGCTATTCTCGCTTCCCTCAGGCTTGCTTACAGTGGTTTGACAGACCCGGGACACGCAGGACACCACTTTTTCTCTCCATTTCACTTGAACAGACCATGCTCCCCTCCAAAGGCCTTCCAGCCAGACCAAACACCCTCTACACAACTTGAATCATTGGCACTTCAGTTTTCAGTTGCAGGACAAGTGTGTAAGGAGCTTTGAAGCAGCTCAATGCTTTCAGGCATTTAAAGACAGTCAAGAAGTGGTCAACATGTCATCAGAATGAGAAAGAAAGATGATTAATGGACTTTGAACATTGGTTGTTAGTTGCCAGATGGACTGATCTGTATATTTCAGAAACTGCTGATGTTCTGGGATTTTCTTGTACAGCTATCTGTGGTTTTTACAGAGAATTGCTTGGAAAATTATCTGGCAGGAGTTCTGTGGGTGAAAGTTCCTTAATGATGTAAGAGAAGAATGACCAGAGTGGTTTGAGCCAATAAGAAAGGCAACACTCACTCAAATTACCACTTGTTACAATTGAGATCTGATAGAGCAGATGAGCTACATCAGCAAGAATAACCACACTGGTGACACTCCTGTCAGCTGAGAACAGTAAACTGAGGTTATGTTGAAGACAACGATGTAGCCAAAAGCAGAATTGTTTTTTTTCCCTTTTCAGACTGAAAAGGTTTCACGTTTACACATTTCCAAAAATCAGTAAAATCAGTTAAAAAGGCCCAAAATGCTGTAGTACTGTAACAACGCCCTTATTTTGCTCTAGGGAAAATGGAGTTTGACATTTAAAGTTACAATTAAAATAAAGGTATATAGCTAGCTAGCTCTCTGCAACTTTCACATGGTCACCCACCATAGCTAAGCAGGGCTGCGCCCGGTCACCTGCATGGGAGACCACTTAGGAAAGCTAAGTTGCTGCCGGAAGTGATGTTAGTGAGGCCAACAGGAGGTGCTCAACCTGCAGTCTGTGTGGGTCCTAACGCCCCAGTATAGTGAAGGTGATTCTATACTGCTCAGTGAGTGCTGTGTGGTTGTTAAAAACCCCAGGATGGCCTTTGAAAAAAAAAATTGGGGGTTTAACCATGGCATCTTGGCCAAATTTGCTCACTGGCCTCATAACCATTGCCATATCATAATTGGCTTCACTTTGTCTTCTCTCCACCTATCAGCTGGTGTGTGTGGTGTGCAGTCTGGAGCATTATGGCTGCTGTCGCGTCATCCAGGTGGATGCTGCACACTAGGGGTGGATATGAAGATTCCCCCAATGTATAAAGCACTTTTAATGTCCAGAAAAGCGCTATATAAATGTAGGGAGTTATTATTATTATTATTGTTATTATTATTATTATTATTAAATACAGTGAGTGAAGTGTAAAGACAGCCATAAGCAGCTGTACCAAAACTGTAAATTTATTTATGCCTACCAAGTGAAAAAAAACAAGATTTAATAAAAAATAAGAAAAAGAATGTATTATATTACTATTTAGAATATATACAATATGGTTGAAACAAAGACGGGGGAGGAAGAGAGCTTGCAGTAGGAACGTGGGCGGCACTAAAGAAAAAACAGCACCTAAACAATCTCTAACTCATCAAGAAAGTATTATAACTGACTACATAAAAAAACAATACATAAATGAACAATCGGTGTGTTGAGGCAAGTCAGAGCTAAACCCTGCAAGGCACAGGACCTCCCGGAATGAGATTGGTGACCCCTGCAATAGAGTATTCCTACGTGTAGCAAAAATGTGTCACTCCTTATGGGACTTCCTTATCTGTTCACTTTGCTCTCACACCAATTCCTAACTTTTTGATTTAGTGGCTAATTAATGTTAATTTCGTACAAATTAACTCTTACAATTTAGTATCATTTGCTCATCATCTAATGACGCTTGGGTTTAGGGGCGGGGTTGTGTGCAAAGCCTCCTTTTTAAAATGTAGATTTTCATACGACTGAACTCGTACAAATTAGCAACTAAACTAACAAAACTTAAAATACTTGTTTTCTCATGAGATCAGGCTGGTTAAAGCACAACACACACAATTACATATCCTTGGCCAGTATTTAGAACTGTCACCTTGCTAGTAAACAATACCTGTAGGGAAGTGATGCCATGGTATCAGTGTCTCTGTTAGACTTGCTATATGGGTAAGATGTGTTTCCGCTTTCAGGTTCAGTAAAGTAAATGCTGAAGCAGCATTAGCCAGAATCAGGCATTTAAATGGCCATGGCAAGAGAGGCATTTTCAAAAACTTCCATTTTGAATGCTGTTTTTAAATGTATGTGTTTTCAGAACCAAAAATGTTGGTGTGTAAACAGACAAATTGTACAAAATTGTACTCATTTTTGGCTGAAAACATTGCCCCAATGGCACAACGCTGAAAACTGCAAAAAGGTTACTTAAACTAATGAGTCTTGATTTTTGCTGGAACACTTGGAAGGTGAGGTCAGAATTTGGTAAAAATACAAGCACACAGACTCATGCATCCTTGTATCTAATGTAAGGGATTTATTTCTGGTACAGTTTGGGCCCCTTGATGTCAACTGAGCATTCCACAGCCCAGCTTAGTATTGTTGTTGAGCATCCGTTTATGACCACATTGAACCTATTTTTTATGGTTGATAAAAAATGCTTGATAAATCTATGGTTATATCAAGCAGGATAATGCCACAAAGCTGAAATGATCTCAAACTGTTTTTTTTTAATATGTCCATAAACTCAAATGACTCCACAGTTACCAGAACTCACTCCAGTAGAGCACCTGTGGGATTTGGTGGAATGGGTCATTCAGATCCTGGATGCGCAGTCGATAAATCTTCAGCAACTGTCTAAAGCTGTCATGTCAAAATGGACCTAATTCTCTGATGAATATCTCCAGCACTATGTTGAATCAATGCCATGAAGAATTAAAACTCTTCTGAAGGCTAACAAAGTGGCGAGAGTGCATCTGCTTAAAGATTTCATGCACAATCCCTCACTCTATGACTCCATGTGGCCAATTTGGACCAACAGACACCAAACAACAGCAATGGAGCCTTAATTGGGTTGTCTTGTATAAATTCATCACCCCTGTTGGCGTCTGATGGTGTTTGCTCCTGTTCCTGAATCAGTGCTTGGCAGGTCTTGGAAAGTCTGAGAGGTAACAATGTAATCTGGTGACTGTCCAAGTTGGTGAGCATCTGTCACTGTAATGTGAATCAGCCTTCAAAGGGATAGTTCACACAAAAAATGAATATCTGTGATCATTTTAAACCTATTTGAGTTCTGTTGACCACAAAAGAAGATATTTTGAAGGAAGGAAACCAGTAGACATTGACTTGCATAGTATTTTCCTTCCTACTATTAACATTCGTGACTACAGGTTTCCAAAATTCTTCAAAACACCTTCTTTTGTGAAAAAATCAAAGGTTTGGAACCAATTTACAGAGTAAATGGTGAGAAAAACATATCTTATGTGTAATCTATGCATTTAAAACTGCAAAAGCAACTGCAGAATGCATAGAAGCCAACATGGATGACAGACAGCTTCACTGGCGTCTACATCCTCAACCATTTCAACTCGATGATCTACAGTCACCGGCGTGTTGCTGAATGCATCTCAGTGGTTGATTAGCACGGTAATGAGTGCAGAGGGGCTTGAGGGACATGCCGGGCAGCCGTGTGGCTTAAATGATTGTGGTAATTGAGTGGATAGTGACAGCTTTGCAATGGCCTAATTAAGGCTCACTGGACTGCGGCCAAGATTTTACCGTCATTGCCGCACTTTTAACAACCGAACCGAGGCGGAAAATAGAGCTGAAATGCAAATAAAACCAAACCATCTGTTGTGATGGAATGTCAACACGCAAGCTAAGGAGTTTGGGACTGGTTTTCTTTGATGTTATATATCGAGCGGTCGCATTAAAAAGCTGCACATGCCGCTTGGTAGTCACTTATAAGTGTTCCTTTAAGACTATATGCTAATGTAAACTTTTCTGATTAGCCAACGTCTTTGAATGAGAAATGAGGAAAAGCACCACCGTCAAACCATAAAATGAAACCATCTGTTGTGAAGGTATGTCAACATGCAAGCAAAGTAGTCTGGGACATGTTTTATATGACATAACCTTGAGTGATCGTGCTAAAAAGCGCCGGAAACAGATGGGACATTTTTTATTTGCCTTCCTGAGGGCCACTCACGTTAGTTATACTTCTTGCTAATGCCAGCATGAAAATAAAACTAGAGCATCTGTTTGGAAGGTATGTCAACATGCAAGCAAAGGAGTTTAAGGCTACACAATATACTGGCGGATTGTGTCAAAAAGAAGAATACACTGTCCTCTAGGACTAAATGACACTGGAAAAAAATATTGAGATATTTTGTTTTTCTGTGATCTTCGTTGCAATATGAATACAGTTTTAGCATATGACTTGAACAGCTACATTTTTGAATGCTTTGTAATTTTTAGATTGATTGGGATGATTCCATAGGGGGTTCATCTGCATGAAATGTAATACACAAACTCAGAGATGGGAAAAAATTAAGCACAAATACTTCGTTACTGTACTTAAGTAGATTTTTCTGGTATCAGTACTTTATTCCACTATTTATTTTTCTTACAACATTTTACTTCTACTTCTTACAATTTTGCAAAAATATCTACTCCTACTCCTTACATTTTGAAATCAGGCTTGTTACTTTCATTTTCATGTGTTTGGTGGCGCGATCTAGGTTATTTCTTAATTTGAACGCTTTTGATGCAGTCAGCTTTTTGATGCTTTTTCATCAGTGCGCCTGTGCACTGCAGTGCATGGCTTTTACAAGCAAGGCAATCACACACTGTATAGGCTATTTATAAGGATTACTATGAGAAAGGAAAAAATAACTACACAGATAAGACAGAGGGAGACGGCGAATGTAACATGATTAATGCTGCCCTGTTTACACAGAAAGACACATTTCACAGATCCCAGGTAAACAAGACAGAAGCATTCCAGTTCAAAAATATACAATTTAAATGCTTAAGGTTAACAGTATTTAGTCCACTTCCAATCATACTGCATGGGATTTTTTTTTGGTCTTTTAATTTAATACAGTGAAAAAAGTTTATGCATTGAGATTTTTTTCTTTTATTTTCGATACGTTTATATTCCTTAAACAGAATTTATGCTGTTTAACAGTTTTGTCATAGATTTCTTTTATTGACTATATGATTTTGCATGATGCAGTCAAATACTATAAGGATTTATTTTAGCAAAAGAAAATATATTTTCAATATATTTAATAAAAAAATATTCAAATATAAAATAAAAAAAAATCTAAATATTTTGGACAGAATTTAGTGTAAAATATAAGACATTATTTATAAAGACATACAGGCCTACAGAATTATTTTTAGAGTGTATGAACATAAATGTTTGTTTTTGATCTAACAGCCGCAAAACTACATGCTGAACGCTGTGAGCTTGCGTCAGGATGATGATACATGGGAAAAACTGGATATTTACCTAACTTGTGAAACTAAAACATGTAGTATTAATGGTTACTTTTTCCTTAAGTACATTTTGAGGCTGTACTTTACTTTTACTTGAGTACAAAAGTGTAATCAGTACTTCAACTTTTACCACAGTCGTTTTAAAGTATCTGTTCTTCTACTTGAGTAAAGGATTTGTATACTTTTGCCATCTCTGCACAAATTACAATACAACACAAACACAAATAAAATAAAGAGTACTTTTTTGTTTTCATGGTAGTGAAAATAGTATACAGGAACAAAAAAATTAAATCAACAAAAGTAAAATATCTCTATATAGTCTTCATTGCAATGATATTTCAATAAGTCATTGTTAAAAGCAATAAACATTATACTTACTTGCGCCTGAATGCTTTAAACTCTCTTGAAATGTATTGTGCTGCTCAACTATAATCCTCAGAGATTACTATTGCAGATGTGCAGATTGCAATGCAGATGATGAAACAACATATTATGAAGCCCTACTATACGCTAATGAACACTACTCTGATTGGCTAACCTCCCTAAAGGTGAAACAAGCAGCAGCACTGAAAACAAGTTTCTAAATACTTAAAAGATATGCCAGTGGGTAAATGCTAATTTGCTTTGTCATTACCACAGCTTTTTTTTTTTAAAGCAATGCTGCTTTAACATCTGACACAGTAAAATGAAAGCTGCAACATTGTCAGCAATTTATAACTATACTCTTCATAAACCTACTACAGCTGCATGAACGACAGATTTGCATGTTAGCCCATTTTAACAAAATAAGCTCCATAAGATCTAGTGAGCTTAAATATTACATGACTGATGTAACATAGGATGTTTTAAATTCAATTAAATTAGTATTGAGATTTATAATTTATTAATTAATGCTAGCACAATTTGAAAATGTAATACATTTAATTAACTAAATAAAAAAAGCTTTTTGAACATTAAAAAAGCCCCAAATGACAATGTCCACTTCATGTAATCTGCAGTAAGGTGTCCTTAAATGCTTTGAAAGGCACCTATAAATAAAAGGTATTATTAGGGGCCAAGCACCGTAGGTGCGTAGGCACCTATTGCTTTCGTTAGTGTTCTTATTATTATTATTATTATTCTTCTTCCGTTTCTTCCGCCGGATTTGAATGGCAGCCCATATAGGCGTATGCGGGAAAGTTGTATAATTTGGCACAATGATAGAGGACAGTATTAACATTAATCAGACCAAACATGAAGTCTCAAAATCAAACTCTCTAGCGCCACCACTTGTCCAAACTTTCACATACGTTTATCATCATAACTTTTGAACCGAATGGGCTACAATCAAATTTCTTTTTTTCTCTGATTCCTTGGCTCAGTCCGATTCAAATGCACCCTATGACGTCATTTTCCGTCATGAATTTTTTCGCGCTATTTTAAATTTTTCGAAAAACCTATTTGATCGAACTCGTCCTAGGCCATTTCTCCGATTTTCACCAAAATTGAATCACATGATCTACAGACTATGCCAACCAAAAGTTATGGAATTCAAGTTGATTTGACCAACCGTTTTCGTTTAACTTGCGATCAAATTTAACGAAGGACTTGCGAAAATGGACTTGAGACGATATCTCCGTAACGCATTCACCGATTCACACCAAACTTGGTGTGTGTTATGACAACTAGGGTCTGAGGTTACAGGCAGAGTTTCGGCGCACTGCCCCCTAGTGGTCCGGAGATATAAAAAAACTTGCTTTTTGGCTTATAACATCTCAACCTTTCGTCCGAAACTCATAAAACTGGTCTCATTACATCCGGCAGAGCATGTCGAGTCAAATGATGTCTGATTTTCACAGGTCAGCCATTTTGGGCGTCGCCCATTTTGATTTTAGGCCAAAAATGCTATATTTTACCAACATATTCACATATTATTACAAAACATGGTATGCATCTGGCACAATGATAGAGGCCAGTATTAACATTAATCAGGCCAAATATGAAGTCTCAAAATCAAACTCTCTAGCGCCACCACTTGTCCAAACTTTCACATACATTTATCATCATAACTTTTGAACCGAATGGGCTACAATCAAAATTCTTTTTTCCTCTGATTCCTTGGCTCAGTCCGATTCAAACCCACCCTATGACGTCATTTTCCGTCATGAATTTTTTCGCGCTATTTTAAATTTTTCGAAAAACCTATTTGATCGAACTCGTCCTACGCCGTGTCTCCGATTTTCACCAAAATTTAATCACATGATCTACAGACCATGCCAACCAAAAGTTATGGAATTCAAGTTGATTAGACCAACCGTTTTCGTTTAACTTGCGAAGTAATTTAACGTAGAACTTGCGAAAATGGACTTGAGGCGATATCTCTGTAACGCATTCACCGATTCACACCAAACTTGGTGTGTGTTATGACAACTAGGGTCTAAGGTTAATTGCGGAGTTTCGGCGCACTGCCCCCTAGTGGTCCGGAGATACTAAAAACTTGCTTTTTGGCTTATAACGTCTCAACCTTTCGTCCGAAACTCATGAAACTGGTCTCATTACATCCGGCAGAGCATGCCGAGTCGAATGATGTCTGATTTTCACAGGTCAGCCATTTTGGGCGTCGCCCATTTCGATTTTTGGCCAAAAATGCTATATTTTACCAACACATTCACATATTATTACAAAACATGGTATGCATCTTCAACCCCATGCCCTGAAAGTACTCAAAAACGTCTGGAGCAGCGCCACCTTATGGCCAATAGTGCTTGGCCCCTTAATTGCTGCTTGCAGCTATATTTATTATTATTATTATTATTATTATTGAGAACATGATCTAATGTATTTGTAACGCAAATAATGTTATCCCATTATTATAATATTAATAATTGTGTGTTATGACAATTTGAAAACTCATTTCTATTCATTTTAAATAGATTTTTGTTTCTCTTCCTCTTGTACAAGTGGACTGTTTCATGGCATCTGCTTGTTTATAGTTTTATATGCATGTATATACACTACCTGACACAAGTCTTGTCGACGATTCCAGTTGTAAGAGCAACAAATAATAACTTGACTTCTAGTTGATCATTTGAAAAGGTGGCAGAAGGTAGTTTTTTTAGATTAATTGTCTATTGAACTGCATCCCAATCATCGCAAATACTGCAGAAGAGATATTGAAACCCGCTTGGATGCAGGATTTTCATAGAAATTAGTCAAGTTTGAAGAAGGAAAAATCATGGTTTGGGGTTGCATTCAGTATCAAGGTGTGCGAGAGATCTGCAGAGTGGATGGCAACAACAACAACCTGAGGTATCAAGACATTTGTGCTGCCCAATACGTTTAAAAAACTACAGGAGAGGGTAGATTTATTATCAGGATAGCGCTCCTTATACTTCATCCTCCACATCAATGTTCCTGAAAGCAAAGAAGGTCAAGGTGCTGGAGGATTGGCTAGCCAGTCAACAGACATGAACATTATTGAGCATGACTGGGGTAAGATGAAGGAGGACTTAATTAATAAGGTATGTGAGTCATTGTAGAGATGTATGGATGCAGTCCTCCAAGCTCATGGGAGTCATAATATTCACTCTTTCTCCACTGCACCATGACTTTATATCCTATACCGTACATTATTTCTGTTAAGTGACAAGACTTTTGTCTAAGCAAAGTCAGACCTTACTGTCTTAATTAAATAATTAAAAAATCAAGACATAATCATATTTTATTATGGAAAGGCCATTGCCTTTCATATAAGCCACTTCTAATACCAAATGATCAATTAGAAGTTGTTGTTCATAAAACTTTGATAGGCGATAAGACTTTTATCAGGTAGTGTATGGTCTGTACTATAATTTGAATTAATTGTTTGATCTTAAAAGAGAAATTTGAAAAACATAAAACGCAGTGAAAGACATGAATGAAAATAAACTGCTAACATTTTAAACGGCAACATTAAAGCAAGAACTGCTAGAGAAATTGAATAAAGCAGTTGAATGTAAAACAAACAAGTAAACAAAATTACATGGTCTTAAACTGCATGAATTATTATTAATAAAGATGCTGCAGTGATTTAGTAAAGATTGAGAGTGATTTACTCCTTTCATGCTGTTGTTTGATTGACATTGAATTATACATAGGGCAGCAGTCACTTAAAAAGCTTTAAAAGAGCCCAACAAATGCTTTCTCGACTGTTTACAATCGTCTAATCCTTTGTGAATGTGTTTACCAGGATATTTGCCCAGATGAGCATTTGGACATAATTGTGTGCATTTGACCATTCAAGTGCAAGACAGCGCTGTAGCAAGAATATCACACGCTGAGCTTTCGGTTCATGCTTTAGATGTGTGTCAGACAGTGGGAGAAGCAGCAGCAGAGTCTTCCAAGGCTGTCGTGATTAAACATTTATTTTAATATCATACCTCTATAATGTGCAGCATCTGTAAGTAATCCTGGAGTATTAAAAATGAACATTCTTTATTGAAGAACGTCTAACATCCATGGATTTTTTTTTTCATTCCACAAAAGGTTCTTTTACGAGTTCACAATCACAGATATTTGACTGAATAGAATATGCATATTTGGCAAGCTATCCGTGGAGAGGTCTCGGTGTTTTATCCCCTTATCAGGAAAGATTGAGAGAAATACAGGTCCGAGCACAGTGTCTAGCCCGGTTCCTGGCTCATCTCCTGATCTGTACCAAAATTTAAGTTGAAATAAAACTGGACTATGCTACACAACAATGACCCAAAACATACCAGTAAACCAACCAAGAAAACAAAACAAAAAAGAGAGTTCTGAAATGGCCAAGTCAAAGCCCAGATCTTAATCCTATTAAGATGCTGTGACGTGACTTGATATGAGCTGTACATGCAAGAACCCCTCAAACATCTCACAGCTAAAATAATTCTTCTTTGAAGAGTGAGCCACTCTTTCCTCAGACTGATGTCAAAAATTGATAGAATATGCATATTTGGCGTGTTGTCTGTGAAAAGGTCTCTGAGCTCGGAAAGACACCCTAACTCACAGAGAAAAATAGGGGTCTGAGCACAGTGTCTAGCCTGGCTCCCGGCTCATCTCCAGATGAAGAAAACTGCATGTCGAAGAAGACAGAAGACAGACCGACAAAGTATACTTTAGGTTTGAGGGTTTCAAGCCGGTCCAAACAACAAACCATTTCTAGAGCTGAAATTGGCTGTATAAATGCTAAAGATGCTTTAAAGTCTCCCTCTGTCTTTCTGTCACCCTCAGCTCATCCTCCCCTCAGTCCAGTCTTCTTTTTCACTCAGCCTCTCCCCTGAGTGTGATAATCAGCACTGCTGGAGGGGCTGATGGGGGAGGAGGCAGATCGAGATGCCCCTGCACCCCTGCGGTGGTTTATCAGCCTGAGTGTGTCAGCGCCGCAGGAGAACAAACCTGTCAGAGCTGAAAGGGTGAGAGCGGGAGGGAGCTTGAAGGAGAGCGGAGGTGTCAGTGTGTGACTGATTGCAGCCCTCCACTCGCAAGGCCAGCCCCGTCTCAGCACACAAATCACTGCACTTGCACACACGCAAATCTCACACCAGTGCTTTCAGCAATGCTATTCGAGTATTCAAAACTATAAGTGTTGACAATCAGGTCAAAAGAATACATTTCTTTATGCAAACGTTGACCATGTGAAATAAAAAAAATCATGAGCTTAACATAAAATGAGACATCCTTGTTCAGATTCTGCACTTTTTCTCTCCAAAAGTTATGAGCTTTTAAAAAGGATTTGACAATATGAAAATTCATTTTTATAATTTTGTTTGATTTAATTTTGAATATTTATTATAGTTAAAGACTATATTTATTATTATTAAGACTATTATTATATTAATGCCAGATAGACAATCATTTGTATTCATCATTCAATATTCATTATTGCATTAGTAATCATTTTTAAGACAGCATTCCAGGAAAAGAACCTCATGCTAACTGTGAAACAGAGGTGGAAGTGTCAAGGTTTGGGGTTGCTTTGCTGCAGCAGGACCTGGTCAGCTCACCATCATTGAATCCACCTTGAATTCTACAGTGTATCAGAGGGGTGTTTGAGAAAGATGTGACACCATCTTTATGAAAATTAAAATTGAAATGAAATTGGAACATGCGACACGACAATGACCCAAAACATACCAGTAATTCAACTAAGAAAACTAAGAAATTGAGAGTCCTGTACTGGCCAATTCAAAGCACAGATCTTAACCCTATTAAGATGCCGTGGCATAACTTGAAATATACTGTACATGCAAGAAACCCCTCAGACATCTCACAGCTAAAATAATTCTGCTTTAAAGAGTAGGCTACACTTTGCTCAGATCGATGTCAGAAACCAGTAGATGGTCACAAGAAATATCCCACTGCAGTTATTTCAGCCAAAGGGGGTAACACTAGCTATTTAGGGGTAGGGTGTCTTTTAAGTTTTTCCTCAGTTAGAATATGCATTTTTGTAGAATTACATTTAGAGAAGATCTTGAAAAGTGTTTTTTTTTTCAGTTTTAATAGTTTAGTTATTTTACCATCCCTTAATCTTTTTTGCATTGTTAAAATGGAGAAAATAACCATATACTAAAACACCTTACAAAAAAATCCAGGCTTTTAAAGGGTGTCCAAATTTTAATTACATGACTGTATATGGAGTGTGAAAGTGTGTATATTGAGTTCTTTGCTGAGGCTGTGGATTTAAAGTAAAAATGTTGTAAACATTGACCTGCATATTATGAATCATTGGACAACATCATAGCTAGGTTTACATCAACCTATTTTAAGTGCACTTTGCACAATGGCATAAAAATAGCTTATTGCTAAGATTGGTAAACCCACGCATCTAACTAGTGTAATCTTTTTATCCGATAAAAAGAGTGCATAAACTATGATGTAAACACAGTTTATGATGTAAATAATAGGGCGCAAGACGTGTTTGCCCAAATGTATAGCCATTTTCAGACCAACGCAACCTTAATTTTTCGCCACTTTTTTTAAATAGCAAATCCATTTGCACAACTTTGTGTACTAATGGGTGTTTTGGTCTAGAAAAGACGTGTGTTAAGGCGCATTGTTGGCGTGTTGCTATTTTGAGGAACTAAAATAGACTGCGCAATAGACCAGCTGAAAGCAGGTCTAAAGTCCAACGCAGAGCGCATTAGTTGTGCACCTCGCTTTCACAGTGCTTAATACACACAGGATGTACAGCAATATGCAAGTATCTTTACAAATGAAAAAGAAATAAAGGATTAAAGAATTAAAGAAAAGAATTAAAGAATTATGTTTTCTACAAGAAAATATAAACACTACTGCCTTTATGCCTTTATTCTTTTGCTGGAAATTAGAACTGAATTTAGGAATAGTTTTGAAACAAATCTTTGTGCTTAACAAACAAAATTAATTATGTATAGGCTAATGAATGTCTAAGCGTAGCCTACAACACT
This sequence comes from Danio rerio, assembly GCF_052040795.2. Lineage (NCBI taxonomy): Eukaryota > Metazoa > Chordata > Actinopteri > Cypriniformes > Danionidae > Danio > Danio rerio. The sequence goes on along the minus strand of NC_141042.1, from coordinate 22,035,698 downwards.
GTTTCCTTAACCAGGAAAGGTTTGCTTTTATGACAAACTTTGGTTAAAGGGTTTTAGAATGATCAAAAAATTAATTATGTATAGGCTAATGGATGTCTGTGCATAGCCTACAACACTTTCTTTTTCCTTATCCAGGAAAGAGAGAAAGTGAAAGTAAAGGCCAATTGGAGGAGGTTCATTCTTTATCCTCGTGCTGCAGGTGCTCTGTTCAACTGTTTTCACACTAGTAAAGCGTTCAGTTTTCCAACATACAAAGTCTGCCATGTAAATAGCAAATGTGCCATGGCGCGACGCAAAGGAAATGGGAGATGAGACTCTGATTTGTTTATTCTCGAAACACACCTATAACTCATTAAGAGAATAAGCTCAACCCTGTTAGACCATGCGCTGCAGCACAGGGCGTTTTTTTATGTCCTTAAAATAGCAAAAGGGGATTCGGTCATGCCCTTAATGCTTTTGCGCCCTGGGCTTCAGACTTTGTGCCTAGATCGCTAAAATAGTCCTATGTTGTTATGTAATGTTTTTTTTTTTATCATTCTAAAACCCTTTAACCAAAGTTCATCATAAAAACAAACCGGACATTCTTTGCACTTTGTTTCTGTCCTCTTAACTGCAAGTAATGCATTAATCTTTTAGATATTTGGTGCCAGTTGATCAGAAAGTGACAATTTGGTTCTCTTTGACTGATTAGATGGAAATGGTGCTTTTATTTGCAAACGTTTTATGTGAAAATCCAGTTTTGCACATAAGGCTAATTTACATCAATAGATAGAAACCCAGGTAGTTTCAACTTAAAATCTCCTTTAAGGGTCTACTAAAGAAAAAAAAAAAAAAAACTCTTTCTATATGGCCCGAGGGTGAGTGAATTACCACCAAACTTCGATTTTGGGAGAACTATCAGTTTTTTATCCCTTATTTTTCTGACATAACACACTTCTCTGTTGTTTATGAATCATTCTGTCGTTTTATTTCTGTGCTACAAAAGCAGGCCATCACATCAGCAGTTCCCGAAGACCCCTTTTCTCTCTCTCTCTCAGCTAAAAATACAGAGTGCTTTTTTTGTGGCAGTAAAGCATTGGAGTTTAGATGTGGGTTAGTGCTGCGCTCATGCATGGCACTGCTGACCACTGGTTCTGCCGTCCTGAAGCTCAGACATGCTGAGAACGGCCTTAATTAATGGAAAAAGTGTGCTGGAGGTGAGCGAGGCGGGAGGATGATTTATTCCAGTGTCACCTTGACCCCTGACGCAGAGATACAGCTCAATTAAACAGGATTGGCCCCACGGCACCGCTTTCATCTACTGGCCGGCAGCTCTGCAAAACACGCACACACACGGGGACTATTCCCTTCGTCCAATAACAGCCATATGAAGCACTTTTCGCCTCCCTTTGCCACCGAAAAAATGGTAATAACCTAAACCAAAATAAACTGAAGGAGGACATGAAAAATAAACGCTACAGGCCGGACTGGATCTTTTCTGTGGTTCCTAATTGCCGTTCTAGGCTTCTGTTTCCAAAACACTTTAAATCATTATCTGACGATCTATAAAGCTGGCCCTCCGAGCAGCGGTTGAGCATGAAACAAAGTCAACACGAAACAGGCTTCAAAACCTGTTTGACTTCCATAGTATGACATGTTTGCAAGTGAAATACGATATCCAATGATTTAAGCTGATTGATTTTTTTTCTTTGTTCCCTTTCTGCTGTAGGCAACGTTTTTACAAGTGAATCCTTCATCTACATGTAAATCTCGTAGCTATATTAGATTACTCCATTGGTGCTGTGCCACACACATATATTTTTATTTATTTAAAAAATTTATTAATTAATTAATGCAGTGCATCCGGAAAGTATTCCTAACACTTCACTTTAAAAAAATTAATGTTACAGCCTTATTCCAAAATAGATTAAATTCTTTTATTTCCGCAAAATATTACACACAATTTTATATATTAGGTATATTGACATCTGCCCATGTATATTTGGTGGTGACACATGAATAATACTATTATTATCATCCTTTTACACTTTTTGTATCTGTCCAAGAAAGCCAAACATTCGCGCTTGATTAAGCAGTGAAAAATCTTCTCTTGCTCTGAACAGTTCCTACTGCTGGTTCTATGTGTGTGAGAACTTTCAAAACTTAAATGCTCTGCAGACCCATATAGACGCACTTTTTGTTTCAAAATGCTTCCAACCGAAGTTTTTGAATCTCCTACAATCCAGGATTTGTGTATTACTTTCGGTTTCTAAAGTTGCCCTTATTTGTATGTGGTTTTGCATGACCTTTTTGCTGCTGACTGCGCGCCCAAAGCTGCGAGAGAAACATTAATTGATTAATCATTTAATAAAATATTCAGATAAACTCAGCTGCAAAATATTTGTACATTATTAGAATTGGCTAATCAACTAATTTGCCTTATTAAAATAATCTACACAATTGTATTCTAGTAAGTATTATAATTTTTAGCAATAATGTCAAGTTTGACTTTTTCTGTTATTTATTTCTCATTTGCTGTATAGTTTATTAATTTAATGATGTTAATATATTACATACTTCATACATATCTAAAATGCTTTGGCAATACAGTACTATATTATGATTTATTGCCATAACATTGTAAATGTCATGCCAATAAAGCAACTTGAGATAGAGAGAGAGAGAACATGGCTCCTAAATAGCATAAAAGTAGGAGGAATAGTGGATTTCTGAAAATAAAATAAAATAAAATTTCCTATTGAAAAAAAAGCATATAACATTATCATAATAAATAAAAATATTGTTAAAAATCACTTTTTTTTTGTTTGTCGCATGTAGAAGGTGTGTTTATACAGCGCATGTGTATTTCAAACCTGTGGGAAGCATTATAATTTAAAATAATTCACAACAAACAAATTGAATGAAAAGCTTTCAAGAAGTCTGAAAAATAGACTACTTTCAACTTGTTTCCCAAAAATCAGACAATTCAAAACACCAAGCATGTTAAAATGCCAGGTCTGCTTACCTGCGAAAGCTTTGGAGATGTGCTCCTTCTTCCACTCCCACGGCTGGTCATATTCATCTGCGGGCCTATCATCATCCTGCGGCAGCCTGCTTTCCCTGCCCTCCTCTGGCAAATCCGGCTGTCCTGGGACGCGTTCTTCATATGGGGTGTCATAGAGCTGGACTTCCCCTCTTCCCCAGCCTCCTGCTCCACCACCTGCTCTCCTCTGCAGCTCTGCAACAGCAAACAAACCAATGACAAAGCTTTCCTGACTTGAGTTTCCCAATTTTTGAGCTTGATTTTTGAGTTTTCGGTATGTTTCAGAGGTTTACATTTATCCACAGTCCAACAATAATTTGACTTTATATTTTTATACTCATATTATAATAGACATTCCAGCATCAGATCATTTCTAAGTGTCTGAAAATGCTTGGTTCAAATATCTGGTCTCTGCAAACTTTTCAAAAGTCTATACTCTGATTAGATGGACCTGATTGGATGGTCTGTTGATTTGTGATTGGTCTATGACTTATTAATCTATGAGCTTCAGCTTTTATAAACACTGATATACATCATGGCATGTTTCCACTGCATGGTACAGCTTGGAACAGGGAAGTACAACTATGGGTGGGGTTTGCCATGTTTTAAAGTTAACAGTAAAGCAAACAGCACCAAGTCATATCATGCAGTAGAAAATAAACTTTAGAAAAGTTACAGACCAATTATTGTAGCTTTATTTCTGAAAGCACAGCAGCTATCAAAACAGTATCATAACTTGCTCCTGTCCTTATTATTAGCGTATTGCATCCATTAGATCGTATGCTCTGGAAAAGCAGCCATGCTCATGTACTCTATTTACTGGCCTGTAGTTTTTGCTAATGAAAAGAGGACAGAAGTGGTCAAAAGCAGACAACTGAGACAGATAAAATAACATGCATACAGAAATGTGTCTGCCTCATCTATTTGTAAGCTGATCAAACAAAATGCATATTAGGCTCCATTTACACCTGGTATTAAAGGCATAGTTCACCCAAAAGGAAAAATTCAGTCCTCATTTACTCATCCTTGACTTGTTCCAAACCACTTTTTTTCTTTTGTTGAACACAACAGAACATGTTTTTTTTTTTCTGTTGAACACAAGCTAATTGGGATCTGGTATTAGTTTTTTTGTAATAAGTCAATGGTTTCCAATTTTCAACAGAACAAAAAACTGATTTGGTTTAAGTCAAGGACAAATAAATAATGACAAAATTTTCCTTTTTGGGTGTACTACCCACTTAAAGGGTGGTTTTTTGTTGATTCAATCTAAAGTTGTCAAAAGTACCAACTCTGGTTTCAATTGATACTGAAATTTTTTAAATAATTTTTTAATAAAATGTATTTTGTGTGCCATTGAGTGGATTCTTCAAACCTCTGGGTATTCAAAAATCACAAAGAAATTATAAATTCATTCATTCATTCATTTTCTTGTCAGCTTAGTCCCTTTATTAATCCGGGGTCGCCACAGCGGAATGAACCGCCAATTTATCCAGCAAATCTTTATGCAGCGGATGCCCTTCCAGCCGCAATCCATCTCTGGGAAACATCCACACACACATTCACAAATCAACACATTAGGTTAGCAGTCCAATCAGAGCCCATTAAGGTCAGGCCTTGGTAGGAACCAAGAAATATGATAGACATTTTCATGTTAGCTGAGCAGTATAAAATTAAGGTAAGATGTGTGTAAAAGTTTTTTTTTTTTTTTTTTTTTTTTTTTTTTACAAATGAAGCACAAGGACACATTGTTTTGCACCCCATAAACACAATTGAGCTTTAAAAAAACACTCTAGACCACCTTTTTAAGAAACTGGCCAACAGCACCAATTAAATGTTAATGGGCAATGTTGATAACGACTAGTAATGAAATCAGCACAATGATATTATGCAGCTGTACTTACTAGTTACCTAGCTGGTCACTATTTTCTGGAGCTGTGTGATATCACCGCGCATGCTAAAGCAAAAGCAACAAATCTTCATTATTATGTCAGAATGAGAGTCTAATTCTTAAATAACGGTAGTGTTGTCACAATAATGGTATTCGATACGAATCGGTACTGAAATTTTGAAAACGCCCATTTCCTGCGAACATCTAAGCACTGTTGAGCATGTTCATAAACAACGCTAATTTGCCATTGTGTTCACGTGCTCAACAGAAATGACTGGTCGTGAAGGTCATGAGTTCACCGAACTGAAGACTGGAGCATTTTAATTAAGTGAAGATCAGCTGGTTTGTTTATAATAAGACATACAAGCATACAAGTTTTTACGGCTTTTAAAACTCTTTAGTGTCCCTCTATCTGTGGTTACACTTAGTAAACAGCTGTGAGTTTAATGATCTGATGACCTTCATGACCCATTACAGCATGTAAACACAATGGCAAATCAGCAGTGTTTAAAAAGGCACTTAACAGCGCTCAAATGTAAGGTGGAAATGGACGTTTTTAAAATTTCAGTACTAATTGGTATTGAATTCCAGTATCGTGACAACACTAAGCCACAGTCACATCGCACTTTTCATCCTGTAGACTGCCATTTATACGCATGTGAATGCAACAAACTGGAAACACGAGGTCGTGTGACAAGTTTCGCATGTCATGGCATTCTAAAGTTCAAGCTTGGTAAACTCTGACCTGCAAAATCACATCACATGATTACTTGAGACCAATCGAAAATCAAAACGTGACCTCTCTGTACAAACATATTTTAAATATGGACCAATCGCCCGCTTTTTGAATGTCATCTTGTTTTTATCTGGCCCCGTTTCACAGTGCTGAATGACAGAATTTTGCAAGCTCAAACTCTGTGACCGCGGCTTTAGACATTTCAAGATAGAAAATAGCAACTTTATCCGTCAGTCTGCAACTACAGAAGTGTCTAGCTTTAAATAGAAAAAATACTCAAATTCAATGATTTATGCTAAGCTAAAAGTGCTTCCGCCAGATCCAAAAATCAGCTGAATGGATTAAAAAAAATTAAACTCAATTGTTTAACTCTAAGGGACTTGTAAAATGAGCCTATTTTCCAAAAAGTGGAGTGATAATTTAAGAGCCGGGGCCTCATATTCACAAACAGCTCCATCACACCCTACATGAAACATAATATCCAAAAAAATAAGATAAGAACAGTCAGTCCGGACCAGCGTGTCACATTACTTCATGTGCAACTGATTAGTTCATGATCCGCTTCAAAGAGAAACAAACTTGCTGATGGTCCAAAAACTGCTTTGAGACGAGCAGTTGGCTTTGCAAGCAGATTCAAGCATCTTCTAGAAAGATTTTCACAGAGGCGTGTGTTTATTAAAACAGCGCGAGACAGGCGGTGCTGTTAAATCAAGACACAACAATAAATCGATATGTTCCCTGGGCTCCACAGCTGGGCTCCTTCGCCGGGGCCACATTAATTATGAAAATGTCTGGTGAAGAGAGTAGTGGGGTATGAATCTGAAGGAGAGACAAATTGTGTTTGCACAGCTTGCCAGTTTCATACGGAAGGGCTTAAAGAGAGAGGAATATATATGTGTGTGTGTGTGTGTGTGTGTATGTGTAGATCCGGCCCAATCTGAAGGACCAGGGTCTCTCATCTCCACCGATGGGCATTTTCATTTCCATTATCATACCTCTTCAACGTCAAGCACCAAACAACAGGACGTCTGAATGACCTTCAAGGGCTTTTCAGCAAAAATAACAGTCGGTTAAAAGCCTATATGAAATGAAACTACAAAACAGTCTGCCATCACTTGCCACTCTCTCATGTTTCTGAGAAATTAAGCTTACATTTTATCTTGCTATTCTGTCTTGAAACAGAAGAAGAATAAAAAGTGAATGTGTGTGTTAAGTGGCACAGGTGTTAAAACTCTGGCTAATACCAATTAAATGGCAATTGCCTAATCAATTGCTGATGGTACAAAAATTCGAAACTATTTTCCCTAAAATAAACAGATAATTAGGCGACGCGGTGGCACATGCACAGTGGGTAGCACGTTCGTCTCACAGCAAGAAGGTCGCTGGTTCGAGCCTCGACTGGGTCAGTTGGCATTTCTGTGTGGAGTTTGCATGTTCTCCCAATGCTTCGCTTTCCCCCACAAGTCCAAAGACATGGTACAGGTGAATTGGGTATGCTAAAATTGACTCTAGTGTGTGTGTCTGTGTGTGTGTGTGTGTGTGTGTGTGTGTGTGTGTGTGTGTGTGTGTGTGTGTGTGTGTGTGTGTGTGTGTTTCCCAGTGATGGGTTGCAGGTGGAAGGGCATCAGCTGCATAAAAACATATGCTGGATAAGTTGGCGATTCATTCAGTTATGGCGACCCCAGATTAATAAAGGGACTAAGCTGAAAAGAAAATAAATGAAATAAATGAAAAGAAAATTATAACAAAATAAATAAAAATTAAAACTAAAAAAATTCTGTCTTTATAAATGTTACCAGCACAAAGTCTTTATAAAATTAATCAATTACTGAAGTAAAAATTCTACTTGATATAAAATAATCAAATGCATTATTTAATTTTAGTTCAAGTAAATATACATTTCAAAAATGGCTAGTTTTTGGTATATAACAAAAATGTTAAATTTTTATAAAATTACCACATTATAAAAACAATAAATTAAAATCGAAATATTGGTAATATTTTTTTAATTAGCTTGTATTTTTGGTTTTCATTTGAATTTCAGTTTGCATTTTTTTGCTTTAAGTTTTTGTTTGTTTTATTAATTAGATGTATTATTTATTTTAGTTGCTGTAACTGAAACAAAAATTTCTTGGAAACTAACTGAAATAAAAGTTTATAATTTCTTTTTTTCAGTTATATAATATTTTATTTCAGCTTTACTGCAATTGACAAAATAATTTTATAAATATGTTTACTAAACACTAGCAATACTGTCATTCACAATTAACCATCTATCCCTGTCAACCAATACCATGAATTAAAATCTCTAATTTCAGTAAATAATCAATATGGTACCGATGTTGTGCATAATCAGTCCATATTGTTTGGTTTTCATCATTTCCACACAATATTTACCTCTCATTACAAGGTATGGGATGATGACCAGTTTCAAGTCAAGCTTTTAAAACCACAAACATTTTCTGTTACACCAGTGGTTCCCAAAGTGGGGGACGCAGGACAATGACAGGACGCTGCATGGTGATTTCCAAAAGTCAAATAAATTTTATTAAACTGTTAGAATGACCATATTTTAACCATAACCCACAGAAGAAAAAATAGTAGTTTTTAATAGCAAAATACAACATGCAAATAAAAATCCAACAGCCTTTACATTTTTTTTTTCATAGGATTGGTGTGTTTTTCGTTAGATTAACAGCACAGCAATAGTGTCACCTGCAGCAAATTGATTTTATAGCACCAGTTTAAACTTTCTGACACCTTTATGGCAATAAAATCCATTAAAAATAAATACAAGCCATACAACTGCATATTAAGAATGATCTCTGTTTAGCATTCTCCAAAATTAAACCAAGAATTTGCTTGCGCTGAAAACATTGTATCCACCAGTCTCTTTAGCGGAGGTTAATATTTAATGACACAAATTAATAAATGACTATAAACATGATATGATTGAAAGACTGTTGCACTTTTTTGTGTTGTCAATACGCTCGTGTTTATATAGGCCTATTGTGGGATACTTATAACCACCTAAGAGGAATTTGAAACGAGAGTCACTGGCTTTGCTATTGTAGGGGTCACAGGCTGAAAAGTTTGGAAACCCCAGTGTTATACCATTTCAATTATGTTTGGGTTTAATACGACTATCTTATTAATTTTTTTAGGGCAACAGTCTCTCCATATCTATAAGCTACTGGTCAGCCCACAATTGAGGAAATGATTTTTAAAAAACAAAACTGCTACATCCAAACATGTTATTGCTGGGCCGGGCTAATAATTCCCATTGTCAGCAACTGCACACCCATTCATGCAGATTCGCCGATGCATGTTCTTACGGGCCACAGTCACTGTGGCAGGGCTAAAAACAAATGCTCAATCAAAACCTTTTAAAATCCTAAATCAATATTAGAGTTAGTTTTGCACGCAAAATGAAGGATACCACTACGGCTTAAGTACTTCTTTTAGACTGGCAAGCTACATTAAAACTATTAGTCATGCAAAGCTGATGTAGATTTTGTTGTGTTGCGAATGGGTTATTTGCAGGGAAATGATGTTCAGCCACTGAAAAACCCCTGAAGTCTCCAGCAAGTCTTAAGTCATAACCTTCAAGTCTCAAGCAAGTCAAGTCAAGTCATTTTTTGTCAGATTTTTGTCAGTCAAGTCAAGTCACTGCTTATTACAAGTCACCTCAAGTCGTTGCTTTGTCTAGCAAGTCACTTTCAAGTCAATCTAATTATTTATTTATATATAGACCCTAAATGACAAAATCTTAAAGTGCACAGGTACATTTTTGGGAGGAAAAAAATATTGAATCAAAATGATCATTTTTTCTTTTATTGCAAAAAACATTATTATATTAAAAGTAAAGATCATCTTCCTCGAAGACATTTTGTACATTTCAATAAATCCAATAAAATATTTTCCAGATAATATATATAGCCCATTTCACACATACGTTATATATATATTTTGAGATCCATGGTCTGAAATGGTTTCGTGTTTTGCTTAATTTAAGAACTTAATTTTATTGCTTAACCTTAAGAACTTAATTCTTCCAAGTAAAGTCTCAAGTCATGACAGTCAAGTCCAAGTCAAGTCGAGTCTTTTTTTGGATATTTGTCAAGCAAGTCTCAAGTCCTAAATTTTGTGACTTAAATCTGACTCGAGTCAAGTCATGTGACTCGAGCCTCTCATCTCTGATGCTAACAGGTTAGCATTTAGGCAGATCACCTACTGCACCTACTACTAAATATACACTTAAAAAATGCTGGGTTCCACAAAAATGTATTTGTGCTGAGACAATAAAGGAAATAACTTATTAGTTTTTACAAATTTAAGTGGATTGAACATAAGTTGTCCCAAAAAAACATCAATAATTGTGTTGATTATGGTAATTTTAAATAGGTAGTTTAGACAAGACGTCATTAATTAAGTGCAGTTTTAAAGGCTGTTTTCTTAAAATGAATTCTCATAAATCTCTGCTTACACCAAACTGCACAGTTTAATTCATATCGGTATTCTGAATTTGTTCGCAAACTGACCTGAAATGTAAAAAATATAAAGAAATAAAAACAACAATCACACATAGAACACATCAAACATGAAACGAAAAACTGACAAAAACGAATCTCCAGCAAGAAAGGAAAAAATGCAAGACGTAGAAGAAACAAGAGAAAGACAAACTTTAACCTTCACACATCCTGCTCCTATTGGGCTCCTCCGTCGTCTCCATAGCGACAAAGAGGAGGCCCTGAGGGACGGAGCCCGAGGTGGAGGAGCGAGAGAGCAGAGAGAGAGAGCGATGGGAACAAGTGTGTGTGTGCGTGTGTGTGTGTGCGTGTGTGTGTGTGTGTGTTGATGGTAAGTGTTTGTGACGCGCCAGAGAGGGGCTGCTAGATTCCCCCGTACCTGAGAGCTGATGGAGAATGAGAGGAGAGATTAACCTGTAGAGATGGATGGAAAATTAAATGAGGCTGCCTTGAAGGCAAGAGCGTCTGAGGAAAAATTAAAGTGGATGCTGGGGTCCTGCGGAGAGAAAATGGGCCACTATTCCCAGAAATATTTTAAGGGATGCATAGTATTCCAGCTCTGTTTCAAAACATGACGAGTTATTCTGCAGTCTGTTGATTGTAAAAATATAACTAAGATGCTAATTGAGCTGATTTCCATTTTTTGTTTTTGCCGTGCGTACATATTTTATACCCAAATGATTATAACAACATTTATATTCATGTCTTTTTGTCTGTTAATGGTGCCAAATACATTTTTTCCTGAATGCTTGATTTACATTTATAGAGAAAGATGAAAACACAACTGTGCATCTCGAAGAAATAAATCAAGACACTGTACTTGATGTTTGATAGATACTTGATACAGGATTAGATACAGGATACAGTTTCTGTTGCCTAAAATAACTTCATAAAGCACAAGGATATTTCTAATGGCCCAAGATGATTTTGGGACAAGAGGTACAGAAATGAGGATCCATAAGGACAATTTTAAGATGAAGATATCACAATGAAAAAAAAGCTTACACAGTGTAGTATACTGGATGGATGGCCACACAAATGCTTAGACAGATAAATAGAAAAGCATAAAAAATCTGATGGATAAATTAATAGTTTGGAGGATGGATGGACACTCGGATGGATGGGTGGATGGAAGGACGGACGCTCAAATGGATGAAAGGATTCTCGGATGGATGGAAGGACAATCAGATGGATGGATGGAAGGATAGATGCTGGATGGATGGAAGGATAGACACTAGAATGGAAGGACACTCAAATGGATAGATGGACACGGATGGATGGACGGACACTTGGATGGATGAATAGATGGACACTCAGATGGATGGAAAGACACTCAAAGGATGGATGGAAGGACACTTGGATGGATGGACGGATAGATGGATGGATGGATGGATGGATGGATGGAAGGACACTCGGATGGATAGATGGATGAAAGGATGGATGGATGGATGGATGGATGAATGGCAAACGGACGGATTGATGTGGAACAAATGGGGGTTAGGTAAATAACGACATAATTTTCCATTTTAAATTAGCTATCCCAGTAAAGCAGCATCAAATATATCATTTACAGTTGAAGTCATCCAACAATCCATTGAATTGCAGAAACATGACCATCAAAGTTGAGTCATGATGTTGATTTGTTGGCTTGGAAAATATATTTGCCATGAACTCCCTGAGGAATATCTTGTGTTTTTCTTTAAAGTAGCTTTCAGTCATAGGGCTCTATTTTGACGGTCCGTGCGCAGAGTGCAAAACGCAGGGCGCAAACGCTTTCAGGGCGTGTCGGAACGCATTTTTGCTAATTTAAGGACGGGAAAATCCGCTTTGCGCCATGGCTCATAGTCTAAAAGGGTTTAGTTTATTTTCTTAATGAGTTATAGGTGTGTTTTGAGAATAAACCAATTAGAGTCTCATCTCCCATTCCATTTAAGAGCCATAAGCGCATTTTGACGTAAAGTAAGTTCACTTTCGATTTTGCTTTTGTGGATAGGGAAACCTTTACGCACAGACATCAATTAGCCTATAAATAATTAATTTCGTTTGTTAAGCGCAAAGATTTGTTTCAAAACTATTTCTAAATTCAGTTTTAATTTCTAGCAAACGAATAAATGAACAATAATAACCAAGTGTGGTCAAAATACTGAGTTATTTCCAAATACACCTGCCATGCCCCATATGGTCTAAAATTTGACAGGTAAACAAATCTAAGCTTGTTTTTAATAAAACAAATATAAATTTGGATATAATAAATAATACTGCTAATAATAATAAAATTATACAAAAGCAAATTGAATGAACTGAAAAAGCCTGCCAAGATGAACAAAGTAAGGCAGTGGTTAAGTAAGCCAGTGTAGGCTAGAAATTAATATGTTTTGTAATATTTTAATCATTTATATTTATATTCTGTATAAATCCATTTTTTAAATATATATATATATCTCCTAAAGATATTATATATTTTTCATATGTAAAAGATATTTGCGTATTGCTCTGCATCTTGTGTGTAGTGTGTAAGCCAGGCGCACTTTGCGCCAGACAATAGACCGACTTTGTTCTGGTCTAAAGATCAGACTATTTACAGTTTCTCAAAATAGCAACGCGCCAAAACATGCCTGCTTTTTTAGACCAGAACGCCTATGGGCGCACATTTGAGCGCAAATGCATTTGCCATTTAAACAATGTGGCGCAACACCTCAAAATGACCCTTGCGCCGAGCTAAAAGTACCAAAAGACTATTGCGCCACGCCTTGCGCCACATTGCGCTGGGTGTATGATGATTTTATTTTGTTATTTACAGTAGCTGAAATGTTACACATTTTTGTGATTCATTTAAACTTGATAGCACTGTTAAAACAAGAAACTTTGGAGGATATTACTACCTGATAGCCATCTACTGCAATTTTTTTTCTACTATGGAAATCAATGACTACCGGTTACCAACATTCTTCAAAATATTTTGATTTGTGCTCTACAGAAACACAGAAATTTACAAAGGTGTGAGCTAAATGTTTATTTTTGGGTGAACTATCCCTTTAAGATTTCACTAGTGGTATGTAACAAAAAATGTCCTAAAATGCAGTCTAGGTTTTGAATTGCCGATTGTATCTTCAAAACCAGCAACTGATTTAAGCAAAGGTAAAATGTTTGGAAGAAATAAAACAATAGAGCAGATTTCCAGAGCGCAAAGCTGTAATCTGTGTGACTCTAGGAAAGAATCAGCAATGAGTCACTCTATGACTGACAGCGTCTGAAAAAGACACACTCATAAAACTCATACTTCATTCTCTCCAGTCGACTCAAAGGGCACAGCAGTCTTCCCCCTGGGGCATGGAAATACACTGCAAAAGAAAAGCAGCAGAACTGACCTGTTATCACTTTCTGGGCCTCGTAGGGCTCCATGTAGCCGTTGTTCTCAGGAGTGATCTGGCCCTGGGCGGATTCTGGACGCGGGTCCAAACGAACATCGAATGGGTCAGAGTAGTCAGTATCGCCCATAACTGGAGCTGATGGAACCACCTGAAGCAATAAAAAAAAAAAAAAAAAAAAATATATATATATATATATATATATATATATATATATATATATATATATATATATATATATATATATATATATATATATATATATATAAATCTTGTGATAATCTCCAGCCAGGAGAGAGGGAAAACAAGAAATCCTTTTATTCCGTGCAACAAATTGAAGATTATCTCAGTGTGCTGAGGGATGAATGAACCGAAATAATTTTACATAATTGTGCAGGAAAAAAAATCATTTGCACTCTAAATACATCTCAATTTACTTAAGATTTTGGTCATACTGGGGTGCTGTGACAAAACAACAAGCTCCAAAATTACCAACTGCTATATGAATTAAATTAGGGCTGAATGATATGGCAAAAATGAGATCTCAAAAATCATTTTCCATATTGAACGATAACGATATATATTTCCATATAAGTTGTTTACGCTTCCAGATTTAAAAGAAGTACCCCAACAATGACTGAAGCCAAAAAAATCAGAGGGCCCATAAAATGGCATATAATATATTCTCGGCCAATAAATTTTCAGTGCCCAAAAATTCAGTAAATCTCTAATCTTAATATCATATAGAGTAAAAAAATGTCTAGAGTAGGGGTGTCCAAACTAACTTGATTGAGGCTAGTGGGCAAAAGGTAATATAGCTGCCATAGGTAATTTCCTAACTTATTTAATAATACTTAAAAACAGACTATAAAACATAGCTTTACATTAACTAAATTACACTAGTTTTTGCCTTGATTTTCTCACCGATTACTTCTGCATAGTCCTCTATCCGTCGAGTGACAATATTTACATTTTTAAAAACAACATTTAAATTAAACATTTAATTCCAGTTAATTTAATTCCTGCAAAAAACAAACAAACAAGGTTACATTGAATTTAAAATTACAATCTCTGTGTTAAAGACATCGCCCAACCCTCTCCATCAACACAATGGGACAAAAGGTTACAAATTGGGAATAATAAGCTTATCAATAACTATATTTGCAGTGCGTGAGTGAAGCAATGAACTGTCTTTTGCACACGAACAGTTCACAATCTGGTGTTTTCATTGTTTGAGTGAATTTGTTTTTGTCTTTTCTTAAAATGTTTTAAAAAATGAAAGAACAAGTAGTAACAACTAATCATATTCAGTCTTTTACAACTGTCATTCAATATATACTTTAGATTTGCTCTTCTAAAATTTGTCAAATTCCATAGCATTCTGTTTTACACAGATAAATACCCAATTACTGGAGCTGCACAATATATCGTTTTAGCATCGATATCTCGATGTGCAAATCTGCAAGTCACATCGCAAGACCTGCAAAGTCAAACTGAGATTATAATTAACCAGGAACCACAGTTCATGGCAACTTTAATCAAATAGTATGAAATATTTTTATTTGAATGTGTTTTTAGGGCCCATGCCTATAAGATTTTTAGGAAATTTAAACCATTTGAGTACAAAAAGTGAAGTTTTACACACTAATTTCGAGAGTATGTGTTACGATTGATCATGGCTGGCCTCTCGTCCAAAATCCGCATTAATCCAATCAGACTGATTCAAGTTTACAATAAACAAACCGATTTCGGCCTACTACCATATCTTCATGTTGGTAGAATTCTCAGTTCGACCAAATCTCCTCCTTTTTCTCCTTTTTCCAAGGGGAGCTCTCGAGACCTACCAGATCTCGGACTCTCTCATACAGTATGCTTATTGACCAGGCGGGAGCCATGGGCTCAATTATCTCCGAGCTCAGGGTTCTCTCCCGGGACAGCATGCCAAACCTGCTAATAGCATTAAGCACAACTAAGTGTGAACTCTTGAAATGAAAGTTTGACTTTAAAATTAAGCTTGCCACTTAAAAAATATGAATTGTGTTATGAATTAATTATACAATGAAGACTACAGTGCGATTTTAGATCTGATAATTGAATTTCTGTACCTGAATACTGTTCGACACCATCAAAACACTGTTTACTTCATTTTTATCTTTGTTCTATTGTCCTCATCTTTGCTTTATTTATTAATTTTCCTTCAGCTCAGTCCCTTTATTAATCTGGGGTCTCCACAGTGGAATGAACCACCAACTTATCCAGCAATACACAGCAAATGCCCTTCTAGCTGCAACCCAGCACTGGGAAACACACATACACTCTCGCATTTACACACATACACTATGGCCAATTTAGCTTATTCAAGTCACCTTTGATGCACGTCTTTAGACTGTGGAAAAAAAAACGGAGCACCCAGAGGAAACCTATGCCTACACGGGAAGAACATGCAATCGGTGCTTTAATTTGTTTATTTTATTTTGTATATTTTATGCAGATGTAGTCATGCACAAAATCATCCCAATCGATGTAACATTATGACTTCAATCCAAAATAGTCATCTCGCAACAATGTCAGTTTTTTCCAATATCCTGCAGCCCTACCTTTAACTATTAATTCCATGATTGTGTGTTTCCACATTTTTCACATTAAAGAAATTACCAGGTCCTACAAATTTATAATGAGTACAAATTGCATGCAGGGAACAATAATATAAAGAAGAAGTATTCCTGAGGCGAAAATTAAGAGGGCTATAATTGCATCGTAAACTTAAGTTATATTTATAGCATTTTTCTTAAATACTACATTCACAAATGTTACAATAAAAGATAACAAAAGCTGTCATTATTATTATTACTAAAAATTAAAAAAAATAAATGGATATTTTCCCAAATCAAGCTTTATTAAAGAAAAAAATACATGTTCTTCATTATAATCTATATTCAGCCCTAGTGTTTTCACATATTTTCCCCACATGTGTACATTCAGCAACAACACTTCACTCAGCGCGAGACAACTAGCAAACTCGCAAAGACGTGCAACCTTCCCCCATGAAGCAGCAGGATGCTGTGAGCAATAAGTGTTGATGAGGGTGTTTGGAGGTGCGTTTGTCTCCAAAACCAGATCTGAGAGGAAGCCCTCATTCATCTGGCACTGGGACAATTACAAAGTTGGCCATATGGTCTCTCAAACGCGTGCTTTAGCCAACGGCTCTATGCGGCACCATTCAGACTACAAACCACAGCGTGCAACAACCTCCCGATTTCCCAACAGGCAAATCGGCCATTGTCTGGCTGATCTTTAACAAGAAAAGGAGGAACAATAAATCTGAGAATGTTCATTAGGAATGCTATAAAAACTTAATTAGGATTACTGTGGAAATTAATGAAGGCTAACAGGGAATGATGCGTAACGGTGCTCGCAAGACAATGCACTTAGAGGGTCGCCGTTAAATTGGGATTTAAATCAATGGCGTGGCATTGGCAGGATCATTCCTTAAAACCAACCAATCAGCTCGCTCATCACTGTTACTGATTACAATCGATGAGCCTCTACTGTCTGTCTGTGCGTGTGCGTGTGTGTGTGTAGATACTTTCACTGTCTGCCGGTATTGGGTCTCTACTCAATGTCTGATCACAGGAAAACCTATCTGGCTCTTGCGAGTATTCTCTATGGGACGCCCCATTCCAAGCTGCCTAACTAAACTGTATGTATTATTCAAGAGCTTCAGCTGTGGTGGATCAAGAGGTTTTGACACCTACGGTGCTCCGAGACACGAAATCTAATGCAGGGTTAACAGAGGGTTTACATGAAAGATTGTTTCACACCGCAAATCACTTGTTTGACAGTTTGTTTTATGTATTTCATGACCTGACGGATTCAGGTATCGCCAGATGCCTTAGGTCTATGGCTATTTAGCATTTCAAGAAGTGCAAGCATGTATATACAGTATGTGTGTGTGTGTGTGTGTGTGTGTGTGTGTGTGTGTGTATATATATATAAAATTTATATATATATAAAGTTTATATATATAAAATAACACAGAACCTAAAATACATAGCCTGGAAGTTCCTGTCTCCAGACTGGCACTATTAGTTGAGCCAATGTCGTAGGGTGGATTGGTTGGGTTTTATCGCTGACTACACTAATAGTAAACTTCGACTTTAAATGAACATTCAACACATTTATGGAACAAATCCATTCCAAAATATTTGGAAATAGTAACTTTACACAACTATGTTTTCAACTGAAGTTGAAGTCACAACAATGACCTGAAAAAGCAAACTTTCATTGTGTTGTCTGATTGGGTGTACAAAGCACTTTTTAATTAATCATCTAAAATTATCTTAATCATATCACATTCCCAATTTTATCCAGATTATTCCACTTTTAAAACTGGATCCAGTAAATCGATCCATGGTCTTCGCATTACAGAAATGATAATAGATAAGCTCTGGACGTTTTTACTCTATTGACCTTATTCTAAAATGCGGAAGTGCGCCTGTTTTCGCGATTGTCTTAGAACTTCCGTTTTAGTCGCCTATGGGAGAAATGACAAGGAATAATAAACGGCAAAAAACGGTCAAACTACTTGCTCTACAAACAAATGTTTGCATGACTATACAGACCAAGTAGAATAATATAACAAGGAAATATCAGTTTGCAACATCAAACAGAGAAACGAGCAGTTTTTAATGTCTAAAAATGAATGGAAGTGAATGAGACCGGAAGTCTCGTGCCAAAAAGATTCAAATGGCAGCGCCCGCCCGCCCGCCAGTTCAATATTAATCTAAAAGCCAATCACACAGCAGAATTGTGCAACAATGGCAATTTAAAAGGGTTGCTATCAGTTATTCGGCCAGAGATGTAGAGATTCAACATGTTCCAAATTTTCGAATTCGATTCATTCAAGGTGTATCCAATTTTTGGCCACTGAAATTTTATTGGCCAAAAATATGTTATGCCATTTAATGGACCTTCTCATCTTTATTTTTTAGCTTTAGCCATTGTTGGGTACTCTTTTAAATCTGGAAGCATTAACAACTTACATCAACATATATATTGTTATCGTTCAATGTGGAAATTTTTGTTTTATTTCGGCTAGAATAAAAGCAGTTTTTAATGAAAAAAAAAAAACATTTTAAGGACAAAGTTATTAGCGCCTTTAATCTAATTTTTGTTTTTGTTTTTCGAATGTCTACAGAAACCATCGTTATACAATAACTTGAATTTTATTTAGGAACAAACTTTATTTAGGTATACAGAAATTAAATAATCAAATGTAAAATAATACTGCATAGTCTACATTTTATAAACGTTCTAAACATTTTTAATTTATTAATTTAAACATTATTAATTTGTTAAAGTTACAAATGGTAAAATTTCTTAGGCCTGAATGCTTTTAAAACCCTCAAATGGTCACAGGTTTCCAAAAACACTTGCGAAATGATAAAGTATAATCCAGGCTCAACATTATTCACGATGTGACTTTTATTTTAAAATCATAAAATATTGCAATGCCAGTTTTAATTGTTTTTAGAAACAATTTTTAAAAAGCTGTTGAGAATAACAGAGAAGCTTTAAAAACTACCTGTGATTTGAAAATTTTATAATTTAAAAAGTGAAAATTAGCATGCCATAACTGCACCAAGCAAATAATAATTTATGCCGTTTTTTAATTTTGCTAAATTTTTAATTTTACAAAAAATTATAAGTCTTTAAAAAGTGTTAAATCTTTTTAAATAATATTAATAATAATAAACTCTTATTTTTATCACATTTTAACACACATTAGGATATTGAACCAAATCAAGCTTATTTTCAAAAACAAACAACCAAAAACAAAAAAGAAAACTTGAAACCGCAACCTTTGAAAATGACCTATAAAAGTACTATTCTGGGAAAATTATAGCATTAGTATCTCAGTGTAAAAAAAACTTTATGACAATGGTAACCTGCTAGTGTCTATCAATCAAACTGTATAGACTCAACTAATGGTAATAATAAACGTTTACAAAGCGATATAATA
This sequence comes from Danio rerio, assembly GCF_052040795.2. Classification (NCBI taxonomy): domain Eukaryota; kingdom Metazoa; phylum Chordata; class Actinopteri; order Cypriniformes; family Danionidae; genus Danio; species Danio rerio. Next base: position 22,016,133 of record NC_141042.1, on the reverse strand, counting down.
CAGGGCTCGAAATTGCGACCATTTTGGTCGCATATGCGCCCGAAATTTTATCTATGCGACCTTGAAATATATTTGGGAGCATTTCTGCGAGTGTTTAAAATTGTAGTGTGCGACCAATTTTTACTGCAAAATGTTCAGCACATTCAGGATTCGGGAGACATTTACGCAGAATGCATATCTAAGCTCTTTGTCTGCACTTGGAACGTGAAACGCAGCGCTCGGGAATGGTTTAAAACAGTTGTCATGTCAACTTGCTGCAGTAAACAAATCCAAGTCCGTAATGCTTGCCCCGCCTTCGCGCTCTTCTTATTGGCCCACCACTGCTCTAGCACTGAACGCGAATGATTGGTTAATATCAGCTGTCAATCACTCAGCGCCTTCTGGCTTGGGATGACAGAGAGAGCTACTACCGCGAAAAATTGTAAAGCGCTGAAGATGAGAATGAAGATAACATAACACTTGACAGATTTTGTTTTAGAAACCATGGCATCTACAGTTACAAATAATGACACATCTTACTAGTTATACCGTTAACACGTTAATTCAAGCAGTGCGTGCAGGGCCGGTGAGTGCTCCGTGTATGCTTTGGTCACTTGTTATAAAAATCTATTTTCTTGTGATAACGGTATATTGTTGAGACATATTTTCCTCACGCTTGCATATAACGTTATATATATATTTTTGCTTGTTAGTTTGATTAGTGTTGATTTCACATACAACCAATATGTTTGTATGAAACCTGTAGTAACGGTGCTCATAATTGGTGGGTGCGACTAAATTTTGGCTGATGCGCCTAAATTTTTAAAGTTAGGAGCACCAGTGCTACCAAGCAAAAAGGTTAATTTCGAGCCCTGTAATAATTTTAAAAAATCATGATCCAATATATAATATGTATAGCCTAATATCAGACGGCCAGAAAGTGATTAATTTTTTATAAATTGTTACAATATTGATGTCTATGATGAGTCCAGAGACTGACGTGTACACCATTTTTACATTTATATAAAATTCACTTTAATGTGTAATAGGACTAAAAAACCTGGAAAAAGTATTCAATACGTCAAAACTTAAAAAGTGGATAGTCATGAATGAGCACTCTAAAAGCAAAATAAAAATGGTGTATTAATGTACAC